>NW_015169175.1:936879-948165 GCF_001447785.1 Gekko japonicus
AAAGTGATGAGAGGGAGTGGATCTACAGGGGCCTGCCCTAATGGGTAGGGGTGGAAAGGACCACTCCTGAGGCAGGTGGTATCTTGAATTCAATCAGTTTAGAACTCTTTTATGCTGATGGCATAAGAAGTGAAGTGTCTTTACAGAGCTCCACATTCAAAGAGAGCCAGTGTGGTGCAGTGGTTATAATGCTGGTTAAGAACTGGGGAGGCCCAGGTTTCAAGTCCTTGCTGGCCATGCGACTTACTAGGTGACCTTGGCCCATCCATTCACCCTCAGCCTAACCAAACTCACAGGGTTGTCCTGAGGATAACCGTATGCCGCCTTGAGCTCCTTGGAGGAAAAGTGGAATAAAGGCCAACCAACCAAATAAGTGGCCGCTGTCGCCATAAAGCAAGCATATTCACTCAATGCCAAAGAACCTTTTTTTTCATGAACATGTCTGATCTGAGTGGCAAACCACTGTGGAATAAATGGATTCTGCCTGCCAATAGTCATAAATAAACTGTGGGTTGGAGGAGCCATGAATCCCAACAAAGATCTTTCCCTCTTTCCTGTAGCAGCCCCCCTGAGACATTCCAAAAGCGGGTACAAAATGCCATGAAGTTTGGGGTGAGGGAGAACTGGGTGGAACTGCTGCTTCTCGCTCATCACCCAGTGGAATTTCTGCTGGCCCAAGAGAATCTGTTGGCAGAAGAGAGAAGTGATTTTGCCAAGTGCCTCTTCCTTGCTGCCACGTCTGGGGCATTTTGTCCACAAAGCTCATGGTAACCCCCCTCCCTCCCCAATTAGAGTTGCACTATACTAAATGATTCACAAAGTTACTTAGATCAATTATTAGGGACTGTGGTCTATACTGTTCTGTTTATCTTGCTGAAACTAGGACCCTACTATGTCATGTTTGTGTCATGTTAAGACTTAGGGTTTGCTTCAATTCTGTTTCTAGATTTCTGACTGGTTCTACAACCCTAATCCTTGAGTCCAAGTGAGAAATGCAAGCTATAAATGATGTAAACAAATACATTATCTTTTTGGAGGTTTCAGGGGACTGCTGGCAGAAGGGTGGGGGAGAGCTACATGTGTCATCTATTCCCAGTTCATAAAACCCACCCCCTTCCTTTTTATACTAATCCAATGGTTTCATGTTTAATCCCAATATGCTACGTTTGATTTTTCTTTGCCTTTCACCCACCTTCTGTTCCTACTCTCTCCTTCTTGTAAAATATCACAAATGAGCCACTTGAACACATGCAGCTTTCCTTATATGGAATTGGACCATCGGTCCATCAAAGTCAGTATTGTCTACGCAGCTCTCTACAGTTTCAGGTAGAGGTCTTTCACATCTCCTACTGCTTGGTCCTTTTAACCTGGAGACGCTGAGAAACTGAGCCTGTGACCTTCCGCATGCCAAGTAGATGCTCTACCACTGAGCCACAGCCCCTCACTGCTTTTCTTCCCAATGGGGATTCAAAGCAGCTTACAACACTGGTCTCGCCTCCTCCATTTTGTCTTCAGCACAACAACCCTGTGAGGTAGGCTAGGCTGAGAGCATATGTATAGCTGTAGGTCATCCAGTGAGTTTCCATGGCAGAGTGGATTCGAACCTGGGTTTCCCAGATCCTAGTTTGGCACTCTGACCACCAGCGTTGGTACTCCAGGCTATGAACTGTTTGTATATCCTGACACAGTGAAGACCAATAATCTAGTTCATCATATTAGTTAAGAAGCTGAAGGCTGACCTGGATAGCCCAGGCAAGCCCAATCTTGGAAGCAAAGCAGAGTCGACTCTGGCAAGTACTTGGGTGGGAGACCTCCTTGAAATACCAGAGGTGGGAGCAGGATTTACTCCGCCACCTCTCTGCATATCCTCCAGGCCCCCAGTAGGGGTCAGTCACCAGAGGTCACCATGACTTCCAGGTGCATGCACACATGCATATAAAAATACAAAAGAAAAAGAAACTGAAGAAGGGTTAGAAGATCCCTGCTTCAAATTTCATCCATACCATTCACATTTATTTTCTTTGACCAAAGGCCAAAGCATAAATGGAACCTAACCACTGCACAACCAATGCCAAAACACAACAAAATAATTAATACAACAGCAATCTCATATAACAAAAAGTTGAAAGAGAAGTTGCCTTCTGCAGATGGGAGAAATGGCAGGGCTGTACTCCTTCCCCGCATCCAAGAAATGGCACCTCGGTAAAGGGAAGAAAACTCCAGCTATCAGCCAGAGAAGAAGTTGCTGCAGGAAAGCATGTTTCCTCCCCTCTTTGCCAAGGACAGTGTTCTATTTGCCAGCTGTGCAGTGACTGCAGACATGGTTCCAACTGATTTTGATCAAAAAGGTGGAGGACGTTAGCTAACAAAGCACAAGGTTCTAGCCGGATCTGAAGAAGTGAGCAGTGACTCACAAAAGCTCATACCCAGCCACTAATTTTATTAGTCTTTAAGGTGATACTGGACTCTTGCTCTTTTCTACTCCAACACCTTGTCATTGTTGTGAAATTTCCCCCCCTCTAGCTGCAGCCTCCCCTCTGTGGCATCAGCTTACCACGCAGAAGGTTCCAGGTTCAATCCCTGTATCTTCACTTAATAGTATCAGGGAGTAGCTGATGTGAACTAGCGAGCCACTGCCAGGCAGAGTAGACAATACTGACCCTGACAGATCCATGGCCTGACTCCGTATAAGGAAGCTTGGTGTGTTTGGCCTCTTGCCATTCTCATGACTCCCACAGGGTCGCCCGTTCTCGGTTGGGAAATGCCTGGAGATTTTAGGGGTAGAGCCTGAGGAGGGCTGGGTTTGGGGAGGGGAGAGACCTCATCAGGGTACAGGGCCCTAGAGTACACTCTCCAAAGCAGCCATTTTCTCCAGAGGAATTGAGATCTGTAATCTGGGGATCTATTGTTATACCGGGAAATTTCCAGGTCCCACATGGACGTTGGCAACCCTAACCCCCACTGTGAGACAGAGGGTGCGTTCAGATGCACCGTTTCAGCTGGCATAAACTGCTCCGGTTGGAACCGGAGCAGTTTGATCTGGAAGAAATGCGATCACACTCACCTCCTGACTGCGCAGCACATATGCCCGTTCACACATAGGAGTTAAAAAAATTTTTTTTTACATGTTGCGCATGTGCATAGGCAGCCATGCACAGAGATCTTCCTGCAGGTGCAGAACACCCCATCCCGAAATGCGTACCCTGAAGCGAAGACGCCCCTTTAAATTTTTACTCTGAAACTGGCCTCCATGAGGTCCTGGACTCCTCTAAAGCCTTACACTAGGAACTTTTGTTTTGTTTTATTAACGCTGGGGCGAAGCTTCGCCCAAGCACACATCGCCTACTAAAAAAAAATGGCGGCCGAAAAGCGGAAGCCTCAGGCTTCCGAATGGAAGTGGCTAGACACTGGCGGAGAGCAATCAGATGGGGTTACTGCGGCTGGAACCGGTGCACTCAGGATACCACCACTTGGGGACCTAGTAGCAAAATACAACGGTTTAAAGGCTGTTTGCAATGGTTAGGGCCGGCCGGCCGATGTTCGCTGTGTGATCGCCCGTAAGTACACCGATTCCAACTGGCATCTATACCGGCATAAATGCCCCGTCTGAACGCACCCAGAGACAACCATATCCCATCATCTGCCATAGGGGCAATAAGGGCACTTGCCATTCCTACAGGACTTCCTCTGACTTCATTGCTACAGAAGGGGGAGCGAAGGGCGCAGGAAAACTCCTCTTCCATGAACATAAGTCCAGTAGCAATTCTTTGCAGGTCATGAGCAGTATATATAAATAAATATATCATAATTTATCCGTTAGGGCTGCAGTTTACTTGATAGATCAATCAAAAACATTTCGATAGACTAAAATCAACAGGCCAATTTTTTAAAAAGGATTTTTATTTTTTAAAAATAAGGAAATTGCTAAAACGGCGCCATCTTTGAAAGAGGCATTCCCTCCTCTTTTGGAGGGAAAAGGGAATGGCTCTTCCAAATCGACGTTTGCTGCACCACCGACTTCAGAAAGCACGGTGTGCGGGTTGGGTTGTGTTTTTTTTGGTATGTTCCAAACAAACAAAAAAGTCCCTCATTTTCCCTTTCGACCACCGCTTTTCCTTACGTAAATGCCTGCAGCTTTAATCGACCCACGGGCCGGCTCCTTTGGCGGGGGCCACGCAGCCCTTTGTTGCAATCCCGCCTCGTCGTCCCGTTTCCCCTCCAGGCTCCAGCACGCGCCCGAGGCGAACCCGGGAGCCATGCTGCTTTCTGCGGGGCCAGATGCTGCCGCGAAGCCGGCTTTGCCCAGCTCAGCATGCAGGAAGGGAGTATGGAAGGAGCCCCGCGTCTCCCCCGGGGCCTAACGACTCTGGCAGCAAGCGGATCCCCCATGGTGCTGGAGCGTGGTGGAGGGGGGGGGGAGCGTGTGAACCGGTGAAGGGGAGGGGGGGACAGATCCGTGCGCTACTGGCTGGCGCTCAGCTGTAAGAAGCAGGAGCGGGTCTTTTGCCCGCCCTCCTTCCCGGGCGACGGCGGGCGGCAGCTCTAGATTGGAGAGGCCAACCATCAATAAGCCGGCTGAGCCAGTCGGCGGCCAGTCGGCGGCGGCGTTCCTCTTCGCCTATCGCGGCGCCGGCGCGCGGCTCCGCCCTGCTCTGCCAGGAGGCGGCGGCTCTGCTGTGTCAAAGTGGAGGGGGGCGGGGGAAGCTCGCGGCTCCTGCGGGGACCAGCCTGCGCTGGAAGCATCCCCTCCGGGCAGCGCCGGCAACATCCCGCCGCCAGCAGGGCGAGAGAGAACGAGAAAGAGGAGGGGGGGAAGACGGGGGGGGGGCGGCGGCCCGGGCTTCCCTGCTGCAGTAGCAGCAGCTCGGCCTCTTCCTCCTAGATGTGCGGAGGCAGGAGGACGAGGAGGAGGAGGTGGCGGCGGCGGCGGGAGCTGCAGCTGCGTCTCCGGCACGGGCTGCCTGCGCGCTCCGGGCAGCCGTGAGCCGAGGGGGGCTGCAGGGCTTGGCTGCATCCTCCGCGTCGCTGCCTCTGAGCTGTCCTCGCCCGCCAGCCGCCCACCCAGCCAGCCAGCCCGCCTGCCTGATCCTCCTGCATCCTTTCATTCGCTGCCGCCGAGTCTCTTCTGCCCTCCCCTTCAATTTTAAACCCCCCTCCCCAAATCTGGCGGCAAGTAAAGTGTCTTCATGAACCCCAAGGATGTCCGGGAAGCATTATAAGGGCCCTGAAGTCAGTTGTTGCATCAAATATTTCATATTTGGCTTCAATGTCATTTTCTGGGTAAGTGCAATGTGGGACGTGGGCTTCTTTTATGGTGTTTTAAATGTCCTCCTTAGAGCAATAGAGACAGATGTGATTTCTCTCCTCCTTGATACGTGTGCCGAGGTCTGCTGCCTGCATCGGTAAAATCAGGCCAGCAGAAAGCAAACATGAGATGTTCCAGTGCGCCTAGAGTGAAATACAAGGAATGATCCCTAGAAGGAGGGTTTTGTATATATGGGCTCGTTCCTGCAGAGAACGTCCCAGAGAACGTTCTGTATTCGCTTTTTATTAGTTTCATGCTGCTCCGTCTCTCCCACAGTGCCTTCAAAAACAATGCCTTAATATTTCTGCCATCTCCAAATAGGCGTTAGTTGTAAGGTGTGAACCACTTCCCCAACCCCCACGAAGTGCTGAAGAGCTGATGCGACTTCCAGGGCCTGTAGAAGGCTGTAATGCAAGTCCTAGCAGCAATGTAGTTGGGGAGGAGGATTACACAATGAGTGGAGGCACAGAGTGGCCTTATTGTGCCGGAGAAACAGCGGGAGAAGGGAACTGTATACTTCACCCGCTGCAGAAGTCTCCAGGATCTACAGGGATTAGGATAAAGCGTTTGCTTGAAACTGGCTGCGTTGCTGATCTTATCTTGATTCACCCTTCCCAAGCTTTAAAAAATTGTTTAGCTACTTGGGCTGCAGTGGTCAGAATGAAACATGTTTCATCGCGATGTTGTGTCTGTGTTGCATTTTCCCTGTTTGTGCTTTGAATGCTTCTTTGCACACTCCCGAGCAGTTTGCTGTATTTATGCTGTTTTTAAAAAGACCTTTGATTTCTTGCTGTCTACCACTCTCTTTTACTATGGAGACTTTGGTACCAGGAGATATTTCAGAAATCGGTCCTCGTATGTGTAGAGGGAACAATGGGTGTAAATAGTGTTCACTGCAGTAGAGTTGGGTCAATACGCGAGCTCTCCTGAACTAACCCTATTTGTGACCAATCCATTACGTAAAGGAAATTGATTCTCTGTTAATGGAGGAGGAGGAGAGACAGACACACACAGAGTCAGGGGGCCACTGAGAGCTTGGGTGTGAAGACAATCAGAGGGCAGAGTCTCCAAGCAGTTTCGGAGGAAGTGCATTAAAAGCAATTCTGATTCCTTGTTCCATATTGAAGGGAAGGAAGAGCTGCCCAGCCTGTCTCTTTCTTTCTTGCTAGCTTTGATTATTTCTGGCAAGGCAGGTCAAAAGTTAATGGAGTCACGGCCAAAGGCCTGAAACAGAAGTGAGGTGTTAATGTTGCTGCAGAAAACCTGGTGATAATGGATACTTTCCAGCTGAGAAGAGCACGTCACGGGCTCTAATCCACGAAACCTTTATGCCATGATAAATTTGTTAGTCTTCATGGTGCTCCAACTTCTTGGTGGCTGTGGTCTGCCTTCCTAGAAAGTAAAGGCAAAGGAATGGGGAAAGTGAGGCAATCCTTGTTGGAAAGCTGGAAACAGAGGGGTATAAAAGGGGGTATGGGGAGGCCCTCTGGTGCTGTTCATGGAGTAGTGGTCTTATGGAAGCATTTAAATCTGCCTAAACAGAGTTTTTTAGATACTGCCTACATCACACTTGAAGAACACCACTCATTTACCATCAATACAGATTATAAAAATATAAAATTCTGACTCTGGAAGTACAAGGCAACTGTCCAAAGGTATTGTAGCAGACTAGCTTTGTGTTTTGGAAATGAGCCCAGTGAGGGTTGAGGTCTGCAGCACCTGTTCAAGGGTGCTTTCCTTTTTGTAACGGTTTCCAACAGGAATACAGATGAATTAGAGGATGTCCTCAATTTCTCTGCTCTGAAATATTCCTTTGAAATCTTTGTCTCTGCCTGGAAGGAACTGCAAAAAGGAAATTACCTGTGCCGAGCCTGAAAACTGTTGGGCAGTTTCCTAAAAATAGAGGTGCTCTTCTCCCATGGATTGGTGCCCTGCTGTTGTGTGGAGCCTGTTCCAAATGTCATCATTGTGTCCCTGCTGTGCCACTTAAGATTTGGTGCAGAGTTTTGGTACAGCTGTTGAGCTATCCATAGTGTTCGTGCTTTTTAAAAATTGTGTATGATATGTGAGGCAATGAACATAAACACAGCTCAGCATGCAAAGAGATGGCGCGGTAGAATGTTGTGTGGGGCTTTCTTGGATGGAACCTGTTCTGCATTCTAGACCTGATGTGTACTAAACGATTCACAAAGTTTACTTGGAAAGAATGATTTGGGATTGTTAGTTATTATACAGCTCTGTATAGCTTGCTGAAACTAGGATCCCACTATGGAAATCCTGCATCATTTACTGTGCCGTGTTAATACTTATGCTTTCCTTCAGTTCTGTTTTAGACTTCTGTGTCCTGTGACCCTAATCCTGTTGCATTGTTTATTGAATGTCCCGTCTTGTCGATTGTATTGACTCACTCTGTGTAATCCGCCTTGAGTCCAAGTGAAGCAGGGGGACTATGAATCACATAAATAAATTCAAGTGTTTTCCTAGTTCAGATTTGAGCTTTGCCTGTAATTTTAGTAGTTTAAGGGTTGTAATTCTGCACCTACATGTCCAATCTTTCACCACAGAGAAAGCTGTGTGCTTAACAGAGCTAAAGTTATTGGGGAGGGGGGAGGATACTGATACCCTGAATTACTTTCCTGCTTGTTCCATGAGGTATGGTTGTTGTATTCCAAGCAATTTTTCCTATTGAGGCGGTTAGTGTGATCTGGTACTCTAAGATTAATGGGGTAATAGTGATGCTGGTTGCATCCTCACATCCCTGGATATTGTACTATTTTGTGCTGTTTGAGAGAGGCAGGCTATGAATTATGCAAAAATGGTAATAACCCCATATGGTTGTATTATACAGTGTGGAAGGTACTGGTGAAATTGGTGGTGACCCAGTTTCAAATTCTTACCCTGCTGTGAAGTTCATTGTCTGGCCTTGAGCAAAGCACTGTTTGTTTTCATGCATGCCTTTTAATTTTTTTATGTCATTAAGGTCTTCATAGACCCCTTTAGGTAGTTCCGAGTTTATGTGGTTCAGGGCTGTAAAGTTGGATATAGTAACAGTAAACCGCTTCATGTAGAATTCTCTGCTTGGGAAGACATCAACAGTATATGCCTTTTGAAATGTGGCTGTAAAATCTGTCTTCCTGTAGAATTACAAACCAGGGTCACACACATTTAAAAACTCCCAAGCTGTTGACAGGAGTTCAGATTGCAAGGAAGAGGTGTACTATTGGCATGTATGAGAATTAGACCTGTGATGACTTGGTTAGATAAGTAATAAAGGTGCTCAATTAATTGGGAAGCGATTTTTATGAAACAATTCACAGAAATGGTTGCATGCAGCTGCTACATTAGAGAAGCCATTTCCCCCTTCTCTCAAAAATAATGCCCATGTGTTGCATCAGGCACTGCTTAAGCCCAAAGTATGCTTTTTCCTTCAGAATTTGTTTCTTTATCTAGAGTTCATGACTAACCTATGGGAACGCACTATGTGATTAACTACAGTGAGATTTCTTTAACTGTGCGACAGCACTGATAAATACCATTGTCCCAGAAATTGTGAAGCACTTCAAAAGATGAGGTAAAATATCTCCTTTCCCCCTTCTCCCACATCATGGTAGATAGTCATGGTAACCTAAGTCATGTTCCTCAGACTTTTAAAATTCAAAACAAATAGCATTTTGTACCTGGAACTGTACCCAACCTGCTATTTCTCTTCCTGCCCCATGTGCTTGAAATACGTACTTGTTTTGTATCTCATTTGTATTAGATGACCCCCCCCCCTCTTACACAATCTGGTGAGCTACTTTGGTATCCATCATTTTATCACACTGTCAGCTTTCAAGATGCTCAAGGGTGAAGATACATCAGAACATGAAGTCATAATTTATATCTTAATTTAGCTGGGCATGTGCTAATATCCTTTTTTTAAAACATCCATATGGGTAGCTGTCTTATATTTCCTGGGAGATTGGCAGGAAGTGAGCTAAATTTGGTTATTTGTTATCTGTGGAAAAGTAGAGATGGAGAGGCCTTTTTACTCTGTTGGAGCATCCATATTAACCATTATGGTGTAGTGGTTAGAGTGGGATCTGAGAGATCCAAGATTGAATCCCCACTCAGTCATGGAAGCTTTCTCTGGGTGACCTTTTTCCTAGTCACACTCTCTCTCAGCCTAACTTACTTCACAGTGTAGTTGCTATGGAGGTAAAATACAGGAAGGGGGAAGGAGGTTGGAAGCTGCTTTGGGTCCCCATTGGGGAGGAAAGTGGGGTATTGTTGTTGTTCAGTCGCACAGTTGAGTCCGACTCTTCGCGACCCAATGGACCAGATCACGCCAGGCCTTCCGGTCTTCTGCCGTCCTCTGAAGTTTGCTCAACTTCATGTTCGTTGCATCTATGACACTGTCTAACCATCTCATCCTTTGCCGTCCCTGTCTTCTTTGACCTTCAATCTTTAGATATCTAAAATAATCAGTTCTAAATATATACTCCCTGTGTATACAACCCTGGATGTCATAATTAGAGACTATTTTCTGGGTATCCCTGCCTTCAGAGGCAAATGTAACCTCATGGCTGGATAACTGTAACACATTCTGTGTTGGGCTGGCCTTGAAGAAAACCTAGAAATTGCAGTTGGTTCAGACTATGGCAGCCCAATTATTGTCACTGGCTACCCAGTGGGAATATCTTTTACCCATCTTAAAACAGCTACTTTGGCTGGCAGCTTGTTTCAGAGTCCAGTTCAAGGTGCTGGTTCTGACATTTAAAGCACTTCATGGCACAGGACCTTCATGTCTAAAGGATTGTCTCCCATATGTCCCTGTGTGCCAAATATGATCTTCAGCTTGCCACATACTGGCTGTTCCCCCACTTAAGATGCCCTGCCTGGCATCAGCCAGAGCCTTTCCCACTACTCTCTGGAACAGGCTCCCTGAGGAGGTGAGGAAAGCACCATCATTATAAATCTTCAGGAGGTTCTATGAGGCCATTTTATTGACCAGAGCTTTTAATGAGGTATAAATGACACACATCTTTTAAGGGGAGAGGGGTATCTAGGTTTTTTCCTACTGATTTTAAATTGTAATATTTTAACTGTGGCATGTAAGCCACCTTAAAACACAAGAAAGGGTGAGATACATAAATACATAAATAAAACAAAACAGGCTACTTGAAGCTTTTCCTGTGGTTGTTCCTAAATTGTGTGACACTGTCCCTAAATGTGTTTGCCCTGTATCATCTTAATCTTCGAAGCCTTCCTGAACTTTTGATGTTTGGCTCTTCGGTTAGTTAATCGGTTAGATCCTTTGATTACCTTCTGCTTAGGAGGGAGGTTTCTCCTGATGGATGGAGACTTGTGGGGGGAAGGAATCATTGGCTCCAACCCATTGTTTAATGTTCTTATGTATTTCACCAACCATCCTGGAGGCCATTCTAGGCTGGTTGGAGTGGTTCTGTTTTACAAACAAAATAGATGTGGGGGATGTAATATTTTGGGATTCAGAAGAGTTGCAGAATCTCATTGTGAATACAGAATAGCAATGAAAAATCTGGCTTTTAATTATTTTAAACAAGCAAGCTTGTAGCTCTTATACAGGTAATTAATGAAACAACGAGGACAATACCTCCTGAATAGGCTTGCCAGCTTCCAGGTGGTGGCTGGACATCTCCTGCTATTAAAAGTGATCTCCAAGCAACCTGGAAAAGAAATGGCTGCTTTGGAAGGTGGACTCTGTGGCATTATACCCAATTAAAGTCCCTCCCCTCCTTAAACCCCGCCCTCCTCAGGCTCCACCCCCAACATCTCCAGGTATCTCCCAACCCAGAGCTGGCAGCCCTACTCCTGAAGTACTAAAAGCCCGAGTGGGGGGCCAGGACCGGCTCTAGGTTTTTTTGCACACTAGGCGAGGCTACCTTCTGGCGCCCCCCCCCCCAATGCACCCACTAATTTTCAAACATAAATGCATTTTAAGAAGAATGAAAAACACAAAA
>NW_015169175.1:948862-983662 GCF_001447785.1 Gekko japonicus
GGGGCAGGGTGGGGGTCGCTTCTCCTTCTCCCCCCCAACAGGCTCCCGTATGGAGGCAGTGAAGAAGCACCAGCCAAAAGAGAAGGTGGGGGGCGGTGAACCCCCCTCCCCTGAGGTTTTGGTGAGGTGAGGGAGGGGAGGGGAGGGTTTCCTGGCAGAGACGGGCGACCTCGTGGCTGCTCCCCACGGCGCCTTCGGCTCCCATTGGGCAAGCAGGCTGCGATTTACTACCCTGTTAGGGGTGGGACGGCAGGCCAGTGGGGCCGTTCCAGGCCGCTGCCTAAAAATTGTCTATGATGGGCTGGCCCTGGTGGGGGCTGAATAAAGTTTTTAGTAGATGCTGGTGAGATTTTGGTGTCCTTGTTTCTTGTAGCACAAGCAACAGTGCAAACCTATGCAGAATTACTTAAGGTCATTGAAATCACTTAGTTTAGACTGGAGTAACTGTTGAGAGGATTGCTGTGTAAGTTGTGCATTAATGAGTGGTACATATTGGCTAAGTTGAAAGGTCCCTTATGGAAAACAGAATGTTTAATGGTCATTGTTTTGGGAAGGCTAAAAGAGAAGCTGTTAAATGATGGAAATCCGTGGTGGCCATCTCTGGAAGACTGAGTAGTGAAGACTTTGTTAGAATGACTGACATAGTAAAAATAATAGAACTGATATAGTAAAATTAACAGAAGGTTCTTTTTTGGGGGAAGGGAGGGGTAAACAGGCCATTTATTTTTGCAATATGAAACATGAGAACCTTATTTTTATTTTGAGCCCGCTATGTGGGGAGGGCGGGATACAAATCCAATAAGGTAAATAAAAATAAATAAATCTACTTTAGAGACATTACTCTAATTTGTTTTCCAAATGCTGTCTAGATGTTTGCTGTGGTAATAGTAATAAAATACAGAGGTCATTTCGTAGAAAAAGGTGCAGGAGCTCATTAGCATAACTTATTAGCATACCTTATTTGCATATACCACACCCCCTGACATCACTGGAAATGTGTCAGAAGGCAACACCCACCGCTCAGGCTCCACTGAACTGTTTTGGATTGCTAGCTATTGGGGGGGGGGAACACACAGATCTGCCCTCACAGAGGAGGGAGAGCTTGTACCTGAAGGTAGGCGGTGGGGGGGCTCTGCAACCTACCTGGCGCGTGGCCCGACTGAGAGCTGCTGGGAGCAGGGGGCAGGGCTTGTTGCATGTGCCCGCCCCCTGGGCTCCTTACTGCCAGAGCTCCGCTCCTGTGCGCTCCCGCAGGAAATGACCCCTGAAAATATATTTTAATATGTGCAGACGTGTGAATAGATTCTGCAGATCAGAGATCAGATTTGCATGACGCAGAAGTTTGGGGTGGGTGGGAAGTATAAATTAAAGTGATTATTTTTTCGTTCTGTGTACATCCATCTTGTGTTTCACTAATTTCTGCCCAATAAAAGTCTCAACCTTTCCCCTTGCTATTAGGTGGTGATTGGTTGTGGTCACAGTGTCATTCCCTAGCCTTGTGCCACCTGTTAACTGTCAGCCCTTGGTGTCTTTATAAAGTAGTAGCTGATACACTTATTTCCAGGTTGTAAATTGCAATCTGGACTTCTAAATGGTGACTGGAAGCAATTCATTAGTGGTAAATAGGAATCTACAGTAACTGCAGCTTGCTCATAGATTAATACAGCAGCTACGATAATACAGCAGCTCTCCCTGTGTAAATCTTAAGTAACTGCTGCAGAAATGTAATGGCTGGCATACAAAGATTCCCAGGTGTGAACCTGTATGCTTTTGCAACTTCCTCTTCAGAATGCAGAATGCCACTCTGGAGGGCCTTGACTTTCAGCAATAGGCTTTTTTTTAGCAGTTTTGGAAACTGTGCTCAGAAGGGAGCCCTAAAAGCTTCAGGACCTGCAAAGTTCTTATATGTAAGCTTCAGTTAAACAAATGGGACCTGTGCAAGAGCATGGTTAAGTGGGTCTTGCCCAAGGTTCATCAGAATAACTCATTTTACAGTTATCTCCCACTGTTGCGATTTTCTTGCACAGAAAGTATTTTGTAGAAAAGCAGAAAGCCATATTTATGTGTCGTGGGAGAATATTAGGATGTTGCCATTTCACATAGTAATATGCAAGTATATTTCACTTACTGTCTTATCAGAGGCAATTTTTTACAAGGAAACATTGGAGCAGGTCTGAATGAGTTGTGTTGCAGCCACATCATGGGCTTCCTCTTAAATGTGGTTAGTCATCCTTGGGACAGACCACTTCATCTGAGGTGTGACTTATGTCTGTCCCCCCTTCATTGTTTGCTCCTCTCTAGGAGTGACATTCACCACCCCTTTAGGGAGTGACTTCTGGAACCTTAGCCATGGTTTAGTGTATATATCTATACCAGTGCCAATCATGCATTAATGTTAACTGGACTTCGAAGGCAAGGTATGAAGTGGATTTACAAACTGTGGTTAAAAGTGACTCTGGTTAGCGTTAACTATGGCTGATGCTGTTGTAGCTATACCATTAACTTATAGTTAAAGTGGAAAAGTGATGGGAGGAAGGATTTAATCCTTAAGAAAGGAAAGGAAGATGCATGCCCAATTTGTAAGCAAGTTCTGCAAGGAACCGCTGTTGTAATCTTGTTAGACCAGAGAATGGGTGCATAGACTTTTATCTCTGCAGAAGTCTGAAAGGTGTAAGGAAGGAGGGTTCTGCAAAACCATCAACCAAAATATTATAGTCTTTTATTGTCCAAGAAGTGGCTAATGTGTCTGAAATCTGGGCCAGTTTTCCTTCTATAAGACAACAGTGATATTATTGCAGTTGGGATGACTGTATGGAACGACAGCCAGTGAAAGGATGCATAACCAAATTATGTAAAAAACCAATTATGTGCTACTTGGGGCCTGACCCATCCAATAAATCACTGTTACCCATTATTAATGTCTTCTGATCCAGTTTTTTAAAAAAATGTGTTTCTATGGAACTGTTTAAATGCACATGAGGAAGATTTTGAAAACAGGTTCTTGTTGCTGCAAAGCCCCATAAATTACACTTGGTATGAAAGCTATAACATGTAGGGACTGAAGGGGTCGGCTAAAGGGAAGGAATGCTCTGTGCAAATGGAGGCACAAACCAAATGTACCTACATGAATATGTCATGTAAGGTATGCTTCTATTTTTGTTAAGTAAAATTTCTTTCTCTTATTACCATTGGAGTCAGATCACCTCTGTAATTGGTTTGAACAGCATTTTCCCCTTAACCAGGAAATGTGGAGGACTGGGGATACTGCATAAAGCTTCTGTGCTACCAAGTAAATGATTTTTTTTAGACATTTAACTCAATACTTTCATGTGATGTTGTAATCCACACTCGGTCCCCTCAAGTGGGGTATGAGCACCCACACACAGGAAATTGCCTTTTCGAAGTGCTACTGGTGGTCTGTTGCAGCTTATTGGTACTAATGTTCATATATGCCTCTTCGTATTGTTATTTTTTTACATTTTTCACACCCTTCCCCCAGCTCTGTTTTACACTCATAACACTATACAGTCAGTTAGGTCAAGAGAGAAGAACCAGCCTCAGGGTCACCCACTTAGCTTCATAGAAGGTGGTTCTTGCTTTAACTCCAACTCACAGTTCAACCTTAATTCCGCTTTCCATTTGATTTTGCTTGACCATCAAACGTTTCCTCCAGTGTGCGATTTCTACTTCCCATAAGGGACGCTCTGCAGTGGGACCTTTGGGGCAGGGAGGAGTCCTTTGTCGGCAGGGTCGCCGGAGGAAGAGCTCACTCTAGCGCCCCATGGCTTGGAGCCCTTCGCAAGGGCTCTGGGGGTGGCATGGACAGTCGTGCCCCCTTCCAGCTGCGGGCTCTGGCAGCCATTTCCCAGAGGACCGCCATGGCGAACGTCAAAACCGGTTGTCCCTTCCCTAGCCAGTGTTCCCCTCCCTGGGTAGGCTTGAGGTGGTGGGGAGCAGAGAAAGAAAGCAACTTTAACTTTAAATGTGTTCTCAAAGCATCTCCCCCCCCACGCTGGCCAGCTTGGAGAAGGCATTTGTCTCTTTAAATTCCTTCGCCAAGCCAAGCCAACTGGCATGGAGGTGGGCGGGAGGGGCTTGGAGGATGCATTTAAAGTGAGTTGCTTTTTCCCCACCTCTCCCTCCCTCCCTTGCTCCCCTTTTATTTGCTTTCTCTCCACCTCTCTCTCTTTTCTCCTTCCTTCCTCCCCCCATCTATTTGATTTCTCTTCACCTCTTTTTTCTTTTCATCTTTCTCTCTCTTTCCCCCCTTTCTTCCTCCCCTCTCTCATCTATTTTCTCTCTCTCTCCTCCCTCCCCCTCCCTCCCCCATCGATTTGATTTCTTTCTTTGTTTCTCTCTCTTTCTCTCTGTATTTCCTTCTTTATTTTCAACTTTCATTCTTTCCACCTTTCTCTTTCTCACTTCTTTCCTTCCTCCCATCCTTCCTCCCCCTCCCCATCTATTTTCTCCCCCCCATTTATTTGCTTTTTTCCACCTTCCTTTCCCTTCCTTCCTTCCTTCCTTCCTTCCTTCCTTCCTTCCTTCCTTCCTTCCTTCCTTCCTTCCTCCCTCCCTCCCTCCCTCCCTCCCTAGTGTGTATAATATTTGTTCATGTCTTGTGGCTCTCAAACATCTGACATTTATTCTATGTGGCTCTTGCGTTAAGCAAGTTTGGCCACCCTGCTGTAGACCTTTCATTGGGGCTTGCCAATCCAAAAAACTTAGGTGGCATCAATAGTGGGATCGATATGAATAGCAACAAACAACTGAGTCATCAGTTTTCAATTGTCCTGCTGGCTTCCACCACTCCCTCTCCCCTCCACCTCTGCTTTTCTCACAATAATACTAGCCCATAAGTAAGCATGGCAGGGGTATTTTGTGACTGCTTTCTGCTGCATTTGTACAGCACAAAGGGAACTTCAGCCCTCATAACATTTGGGGCCTTCTTTATGCAGTCTCTATTACAAGCAGCTCCCATTGACTTTAATGGGAGTTGCTTGGTACAGCAGCTGCATGCTCAGGGCCTTTGGTTCCCATCCAGCGTTGAAAAAAAGATGTGAAAGGACTTCAAAAGAGCCATGGGCTGTTTCTACTTGGCTTAAATAGCTGTGAGCTGGTGTGGAGGGGCAGGCAGTATTAATGGAAATGGAAATCTCTGCCCCACCCTCCGCTTGTGAGATGGTTTATATTCATCTTCTTTTTGGAAAAAGTTAGAGGGATTCATTTTTATCGACTGAGTTATTGAAGGGGGGGGGAAGGAAGTGAAGACTCATCTTGCTAGGCTGAAGTTATAAGAACATAAAACCACCTTGCTAGATCAGACCAGTGATACAGCTAGTTTAGCCTGCCTTACCATGCTGCAGCCACCTACCAGCAGGGTGTGGAAGCCAAAATAGCCTCCTGTTATTGCTGCCCCCTACAGAGGTAGTCAGAAGGTTACTGCTTTTGAACACAGAGATTCCATTTAGCAAACACGGCTAAGAAGTCCACCATCGGCTGTCTTCTATGGATTGATCTGATCTGTTTTTAAAGCCAGATAAACTAGTAGCTATTGCTGCATCCTGTGGACTGTGAATTCAACAAGTGAAATATTTTTGCACTCAAGGAGTAATTGCTGCTACTGCCCATCAATTTCATTGGGTCCCTGTGAGTTTGCTAATTTCTCTCCTCCCCCGCCATTTAGTGTCAGCCAATTTAACAGAAACCCTGTAGCGTTTTCAAGGCAAGAGACAAGTCTGCTGGACTTCCTTGGTGTTCTCCCATCCAAGTGCTGACCACTGTTCCCTCTAAGCTGAGTTAGTGTGAGCTAGCTCACAGATTTTTAGCCTTCAGCTCTCACATTTTTGCCTTCGCTCAGGAAGGATGGCTCCAGAGCAAACTAATTTATGCAGTAGCCAAATTGCTTGCTCACAACTTTAATTGCCAGTAGCTCACAAAGTAGAATTTTTTGCTCACAGGACTCCACAGCTTAGAGGGAACATTGGTGCTGACCCTGCTTAGCTTCTGAGATTGGACGAGACCAGGCTAGCCTGGGCGCTTCAGGTCACAGCTGCTAATGTTCACGGGAAAAGTTATCTTTTGCCATTTCTGTGTGGTTTATCTGCCCCAGGCTCGATGCTATTGGATAGTGGGTTTCTTTCCTGCTTCCCTTACAGCACTGTGGTGTATTCATGTACCTCCTGGGGTTTCCTTGGCTTTTCTCCAGTCTTTCTCAAACTTGCTTTGCTCTGAGACTTTGGGACAGGTTGCAATAAAGCCAGGATGGCTGCTGTGTGAGTGGGAAAATTCTATCAGAGGGCTCTTAAATAGTCAGCACTAGAATATCATTGTGAATATACCATTGTAATGATAGGTGTAACAGGTTCTCTGAATTCTCAGCTTTCATCTCTTAAAAAAAACTGTAGTTCCTTCCTTTGTAGATATATAAAAGGAAGGACATATCTTCTCAACAGAAGGGACTAGAGACTTTTGTTTAAAAAAAAGAAGGCTGGGGATTCACATAACCAGTCACACCTGTAGTCACAGGGATATCAATATAACCATATGAAACTGATGATTTCTTTTTTTAATTGCAAAAGCCCAGAGGTGCCCCAGGGGAGAAGTGGCTGCAACTAGGGGACTGTGGCAGGGAAACTGCAGGGAAACCTGCCGCGTGGGTGTTCTGATGCTGCCGCACTTTGTCTACAGCTGCACGAGCAACAGGGAATCCACACAAGTCTCTCCTTGTGTGGAAACTGCCTCTATCCACTTTCTCTACCTCAGGCTTTTTGCTATAAACCTTTACCATGTCCTCCTCCCCTCTTAGTCATCACTTTATACTTAGGTTGAATCACATTTGTTGTGTTGTCCTTCTGGAGCTCTTCACAATCCGCTGTGATTCTCACCAACCTGAATAATTTGGTATCATCTGCAAATTTCACCATTTTGCTGCTTGTCTCAGATTCCAGATCATTTGTGAATACTGTGGAATACTGGAATACTGTGTACAGTTCTGGTCACCACACCTTAAAAAGGATATTATAGCTTTGGGAAAAGTGCAGAAAAGGGAAACTAGAATGATGAAATGGTTGGAACACTTTCCCTATGAAGAAAGGTTAAAGTGCTTAGGGCTCTTTAGCTTGGAGAAATGACGGCTGAGGGGTGACATGATCGAGGTTTATAAGATTATGCATGGGATAGAGCAGGTAGAGAAAGAAGTACTTTTCTCCCTTTCTCACAATACAAGAACTTGTGGGCACTCCATGAAATTGCTGAGTGGTTGGGTTAGAATGGATAAAAGGAAGTACTTCTTCACCCAAAGAGTGATTAAGACATGGAATTCACTGCCACAGGAGGTGGTGGCAGCTACAAGCATGGACGACTTCAAGAGGGAATTAGATAAGCATATGGAGCAGAGGTCCATCGGTGGCTATTAGCCATAAGGTATAGATAGGGACTCCGGGGCAAGTGATGCTCTGTATTCTTGGTGCTTGGGGAGGTGTCAATAGTGGGAGGGCTCCTAGTGTCCTGGCCCCACTGGGGGACCTCCTGATGGCACCTAGTATTTTTGGCCACTGTGTGACACAGAGTGTTGGACTGGATGGGCCATTGGCCTGATCCAACATTGGCTTCTCTTATGTTCTTATGTGAACAAATTAAATGCCACCAGTCTCACGATTTATGCCCATGGAGCTATACCACTGTTTTCTCTCCATTGCAGTTTATACCTCCTTTCTGTCTGCTAACCAGTTTCTAATCCTTGACAGCACCTTATCCCATGACTGCTAAGTTTACTCAGGAGCTTCTGGTGACATAACTGGCCAAAAGCTCTTTGTCAATCCAAGAACATTATTTCCTGGGTAACCCTTGTCCACCTGACATGAATAGCTCAGGCTAGCCTGTTCTTGGAAGCTAAACAGGGTTAGCCCTGGTTATTACTGGGATGAGAGACCACCAGGGAAGTCCACAGTTGCTATGCAGAGGCGGGCAATGGCAAATCTCCTCTGAATGTCTCTTGCCTTGAAAACCCTATGGGGGCTGACAGCAAAAACAAACAAAATCTGTACGAATTTGTTTAAGCACCTCAAAAAACTCCAGAAACGTGTTGAGACAGGAAACCACACTGTTTCTTGCTCAGTAGGGCTTGTTCTTCTGTATAGTTCATAACTGAATCATTAATAGCAATTTCCGCTGACTTACTTAGGCTAACTGCCCTGTAAGTTCCTGAACCTTTTCTGGAACCCTTTTAAAAATAAGTGTTGTATTTGCCACCTTCCAGACCTCTGGAATGGTAGCTGGTTTTAGTGAAAATTTATTTACACACACACCCACACCCACACACACCATGTTTGTTTCTCAAGAACCCTCATATAAATGCTGAAATTACTAGCACTGCTGTCATTATTCTCCAATCAGCACAGTTAACACCTGTGTTTTGTATTATGTCCTGAGCACCAATCAGAACCACGTTTTGGGTCCCCCATTCCACCCCCCCGTCAGTTCCTTGAAAACTTTTCCAATTCACAATTGGTTATGGTGCCTGAAGTTTCGTCTTAATACTGGAACACAGCCGCCCTGTTCACAAGTTACAGTAAATGTACTATAGCCCATGTACAGTATGTGCTTGTATTTTCTTTGTCGTGTTACATTCAGTGCATGTATAGCTGCTCTGCTCTGGATGGCCCAGTCTAGCCTGATCTCGTCAGATCTCGAAGCTAAGTAGGATCAGCCCTGGTTAGTACATGGATGGGAGACCACCAAGGAATTCCAGGATTGCTACGCAGAGACAGGCAATGGCAAACCACCTCTCTTTGCCTCTTTCCTAGAAAACCCTGTGGGGTTGCCGTAAATCGGCTGCACCTTAACAGCACTTTACACACACATGCAGTAATGTGATGTTTAGAGGAGAGGGTAAAGTATACAGAAGAGAATAAAGCTTATGTGTATAAATTAGAAAACTTTTTGTGGGTTTGAATTGGGCACCGGAAAGAATCCAGTTCCAGTCTTTGTGCCACTGGGGATTTGCAGATAGCCTCTGAAAGGATCTATTTCAGCCTCAGTTCACTGCCTGTAAAATGGGATTGACGACAACTTGCAGAGAACGGGCTATAAGAATGAACAAGAGGAGGATTGTGAAACAGCCTCCAAGTAATCTATCAAATGATACTATCGGAATGCGGTAGTAGATAATGGCTCTCTTGTCTTCGTTTGGCTATCAGTCAGGAGGAGAAAATCAGCATTTTAATAACTGACCCTAACTAGATTCTAGTATCTCTGTATCCTGCCTCCGTCAGGCGCCCTTATAATTTCTGGGCACTAGCTTTAATGCTACTCTGACCTATTTTAGGACTTGGGGTGGATTTTTTAGAACCAAAACTTGCTAAGAGATTGTGTTTCTTGGTACTGGTGCATTAAGCTATACCCTGGATCACTAAGTTTGTCACATGGCCCTTATGGGAGGGAGTTTTCCTTTCTAACTGTGTCTTGGAGGAGTTTATTTATTTATATTTATTTATTATTCAGCTCATACCCCGCCCTCCCCGCAAAGCAGGCTCAGGACAGCTTACATTCATTAAAACATATTACATAATATATAGATAGCAATGGGGGATGCAGGAGTTGGCTACTATGCAGTGTCCTCTGAGTTCTAGCAGCTACATCTATAAAATAATGGTTGCATTCTGTCTTCCTTTCCTCTTGGCGAACCATAGTTTGGCTATAGGCAGCTGGATTGTGGTTGCTTGGATCCCGCACGTGCTCTGTCGGAGCATCTGTAGTTTGTGCATGAGGACAAGAGTGGATGGGGTCCAGGCTGTTAGGGAGGTGTGGTTTATTTTTCTGTGTTATGATCTGCGGCAGGTCTATGTTCTTTGTGTGGTAGTGCTGGGGGGGAGGGGGGCGGCAGCAGGCGTCTCTGTGTGTGCCGCTCCCAGCATCTGAACGGGACCAACAGGGGCAGCGCGTGGTGCTGGCTCAACGATCTGGACAGGACTGTGCTCAGAATGTGAGTTTGCGGCCCCAACCTACCTGTGCTTTCTAAGGCTACAGTTGCTAACAGAAAGAAGGAAACAGAGTATAATGGGAATTTTCAAAATAAATAGCCTCTAATTAAATCTGAGCAGAAAGGCTTAGAGTAAGTGGTGACGCTTCTGTTTCTGGATCTGAACTCCATTTAGTTTATTTTTAAATGAGCTATCCAGTACAACCATGCTGCCAGCCCTGGAAATGGCCCTGTGGAAACAATATGCGTGTTCCCGGGGTCTCAACCTGAGCCATGAGTAGGTGGTGCAGGAGCTGAAGAATCATAGGGAGTGATCCGAAGTTCAAGACTGGCTTCTCCATATCCATATACAATTCGCAAGATTCATTTTGCTTGGAGGCCACTCGGATGGCTGTAATGACATTAACGCCAGAGGGGAAGCCGCAATATTCTGCTGCAGCAAATGAGGGGCTTCTGTTGATTTCTGGCTTGATGTTGCTGCTTACATTTTAAACTGGGAGAGAACAAATTTGGGACCCATCGTATGGCTCTCCTGTGTGGCTTTTCCAATAACTGGTGGGTTTAATGACAAAGTTTCTTACTTGTAAAAATATCATTGAAATGTGCTTTACCAGAGGTCATTTTTATATGGCCGATAAACACAATAGGATCGCAGTGTTGTTGGCTTGCTTATAATGAACACATTTTAATTTGGTAGTAGAGGGGCTTAGAGATAAATTGGGAGTAATCATATTAAATCTTGACCTAGTTCTAGTTTCTTCTGTACTTCCCAGATTGCATGAAAAGGGTGCCTGACAATCTTTTTTAAAAAGTTCCAAAGATTTGGGTTCTGCTTGATGTTTTACTTAGTGTGCTAGTCTTGCCATATACATACTGAAATCCCATATAGTATATATGTCTCTGTGTGACCCAGAAGTCAGTGTGCTGGTATTTGGTGACCTGGGCTCAAATCCAATATTGATTGGGGAATCATTAGTGGATCTTGGTGTTTAGCTTCAGTTTTACCCATCTGTTGTATAGGAATAAATCAGCTGCTACAGTTGGAGGGGTGTGTGGAATCCAAGGATGGTGGAGAAAATGGTTTGGGAAGGCCCAACCTAAGCTGTCTCCATCGTGCAGAGTCAGTATAGGTGCATGTGTGCGCACTGGGGGAGGGAACAGAATCATGTACCCAGGTATGCTGTCTGTGTGACGCCTTAGAGGAAGAGTAGAGCAAAAAGCAAATGAATGACCATGGCATAAGAGCATAAGAAGAGCCCTGCTGAATCAGACCAGTGGTCCATCTAGTCTAACATCCTGTCTCACACTGTGGCCAACCAGTTTTTCTGGATGGCCAACAACAGGGCACAGAGGCCGAGGCCTTCCTCTGATGTTGCCTCCTAGCTCTGGGATTCAGATGTTTAGTTCCTCTGCATGTGGAAGTTCCCCTTAGTCACCATGGCTAGTAGCCGTTGACAGACGTATCCTCCATGAATCTATCTAATCCCCTTTTAAAGTTGTTTATTCCTGTGGCCATCACTACATCCTCCGGCAGCAAATCCCACATTTTAATCACTCTGAGTGTAAAGTAGTATTTCCTTTTGTCCATCCTGAACCTCTACTGCCCATCAGTTTCATTGCATGGATGGTTTATTTGTGATATTTCAGTATTGAAATGGAAAATGTTTTCTTTACCTACTCATGAGATTGAAAGGATAGGATGTTTGTACAGTGAACAGAGAAATTATGATAGTTGGTTCTTGGCTAAAGGCACTGTATTTTTGTGTACTATTAAACTGTCTGGAAGGGTTGGGCAGGTGGATAGGGTAGGAAGAGTGCTGGGAGCAAACTCTGTATACTCCCTCACATAATATGCTGGACACACCGTCTTTGTGCGGCTTGGAGTCAGGGAGTCAGAACTGCACTATGTGTAGATATATTTAGCAGTCTTTTCCATTTCTGGCACTGGGGAAATATGTTTAATAATCAAGGGTGCATTCAGGTGAATAAACTGACGTGGTGAAGCTTTTCATGTAATTGTGTTGATATGCTACAGCCAAATGGGGAGACTGCAGCTCGTCTGTTAGCTTACCTGATTGCTGTTGCAATCAAGTACTGTAATGACTGGCATTTCCAAATGAGCCACCAGAGAGCTAACACCCTGCATGTTACCCCCAGCACAGTGGCTCAGGCCCATTTTTTAATGCTGTCAGATGGCTTATTCTCTCTCTCACACACCCCATTTTCCCTTCCTAATGTAGACTTCCGCATCATGGCCAGTTCTATATCTGGGGGTCCCTAGAGCCCAAGGACTACTTTTTCTGGGGCATGGGGTTACAGTGACTTGGATATGCCAAATATTTCTGTTAATGGATGGGTTTCCAGAAGCAGGGAATTTCTTTCTTCCACCCATCCCAGTCCTGTTTATGGTAGACGGGAGATTCCCAGAGACAACATGAGCAAGGAGTCAGAAGTCTTCAGTAGCGGGGTGGGTGGGGGGAAATTTGTGAAAATCACTTTCCCTTCCTCCTCTGGAAGTGTTCAGCAGAATCCAAGGCAGCAAGTTAGGGAAGATAGGAAATGTTTATTTATAGATGCTGGTGGGAAGTGCCATCATGTTGCAGCTGACTTATGGTGTCAAAATTGGTGGCAAGAGATGAACGGAGGTGGTTTGCCATCACCCATGTTATTATATGGAACCTGTCTGATTAAGAGGCAGGCTGAGGCCCTAAGTGAAACTCCCTCTCTTCACATGAATGGGTTTGTCTTCAGGAATATGCTAGTTATAACTGGGTTGTTAGTTATGACTCCAGCCGTTGTTAAGTCTAAGTTGCTGTTCTGTACATTAAAGAAGGCTTTGAAGACATCTTGCCTGCTGCACCTCTATGGCCTTAAAAAGGTAAAGGTAAAGGTTCCCTTGCTCGAAAGCCAGTCAAATCTGACTCTAGGGTTGCGGTGCTCATCTCCGTTTCAAAGCCAAAGAGCCAGCGCTGTCCGAAGACATTTCCGTGGTCATGTGGCCGGCATGACTAAACACCAAGGTGCAGGGAACGCTGTTACCTTCCCACTGAAGTGGTACCTATTTATCTACTTGCAATTTCTTGCTTTCGAACTGCTAGGTTGGCAGGAGCTGGAACTAGAGACGGGAGCTCACTCCGTCATTCAGCAGCTCAGGTCTCGAACTGCTGAACTACTGACCTTCCACAGCCTGCAGTTCAGCATCTTAACTACTTGAGGCACCGATGGTAGGAAACCTTAGCCTCCGAAGCCGTAGAGAGTGCGGCCCTGGCGCTTGAGAGTGTAGACCATGTCCATGGCGGTCACCGTCTTCCTCTTGGCGTGCTCGGTGTAAGTTACAGCGTCACGGATCACGTTCTCCAGGAAGACCTTCTATGGCCTTAGAGCAGACCATTTACCCACCTCCACAGTGAGTACACTTTACAGAGGAGCCAAACACCACAGCCTGCCTCTGTGTAGTGACCCTGGGCTTCCTTGGTGGTCTCCCGTCCATGTACGTACCTGAGATGACCGTACTTAGCTTCTGAGATCTGATAAGATCAGGGTAGCCTGGGCCATCCAGTTCAGGGCAAATAGAAAGTCAAATGTTTGACTTTCAGATGTTTGACTTTTAAATGTTTGACTCAAAAAAGTGAAATGTTTGTGGACAAATCTTGAATATAAGGTCCAGAAGACCATGAGAGGTCTCTTACCACTTGGCTTTGACACATTGTGATGATCATGTGGTTATTGATTTTTTCCTTCCAATTGCATGTCTGGTTTTATGCGCTCTAGTACTTGCTTGTTTGTCACCTTTGCTGTCCAAGAAATGCGCAGGAGCCATCTCCAGCAGCACAGCTCAAATGAGTCGATTTTCATCCTGTCTTGCTTCTTCATGGTCCAACTTTTGCAGCCATAGGTTGCTATGGGGAACACAATAGCACGGACTAATCTGCATTGGGTTGCTAGGCTGATGCCCTTGCTCTTCCATATTCGATTTATACTCATCGTTGCTGTTAAGTATGAGACTTCAGGCAGCTCATTAACAAGTGATTCAGCTTTATTTGAACAAGACAAGAACGAACACAAACAGGAGAGCAACAGGCTCTCTTTTAAACTACCCGGGCTTGGATAACCACGCCCCCTTGTGAGTTAAGAACCAATCAGAATAGTAACATAACAACCAATGAATGCATCTCCCTCCAGAACCTTCAGAACCTTTCTTGTACCCTGATTGGACTACTTCGCAGAGTAGCCAGTCAGACTGTGCAGTTTATGATACCAGCCTTAGATAGGGGTTGAAACTCAAGCTCAGACATATGTATACCAATACATAACAGTTGCTATGCAACCCAGCGTGATTCGATGATTTATTTTTGGACTGCATTCGCCATTTTGGTTGATGTGATCCTAAGAAGGTGAATTCTTCTACACATTCAGTCTCTTCATCGTCAACTGTTATTTTGATGTTTCTCTTTTTCTCAGTGGTCATGAACTTGGTCTTTTTGATGTTTAGGAAGAGGCCAAACTTCTCACTTTCTTCTTTGATTTTTTTTGATCAGGTATTCCAGGCTTTCTTTATCCACTTAGTACCTTTTTATTAGGACTAATCCAATGACACATAAGCTTGTAAGCTTTCAAGTCCCTCAGAACTCTTCAGCAAAATGAAAAAGAAGGGGAAAAGCAGATTTTTCAGGTCCTTGTGGCTTTGAGACCCTCTCATGCCAGGATGTGATATGATTATGACAATGTAAAAAACTTGGTACCCCCTCATTTTTTATACCATCTGTCCTGATGAAGAGTTCTGGGAAACTTCAAAGCTTACACACTGTTATATGTCATTGGATTGGTCCTAATAAAAGGTATTGCATGGATTGTGTTCTTGGATATTTTTGACTTTACTGAGTCAGTCGTTCACGTGGATTCACTCTGTAGATGTCAGGTAATTAATACAAGCATGTTTTCTAGTATCTAGGAGACAGGATGTACGTTCACCAGATGCTGCGAAGAAAGTTCTTAATGTCTCTAAGCACATTTGTTGCACTGATTTGTTTTCAAGAAGTTTAAGCAAGCCCTCTGTTCGTGCATGATGTCATTTGGAATACCGTGCCCAGCATCTTTTTCAAATTACACCCTTAATTCTGCTGTGTAAACAAGGCCCAAAAGGAAGTACATTAGGTACAGATGACGGTATTCTTGCCGCCATTTGCCTTTTGGAATGAAGTCAGGGGGTTTATGTTTTTGTTTAGGGTTGAAACAAGGGGAGGAAAAAAATAGTCTGCTGTATTT
Organism: Gekko japonicus; assembly: GCF_001447785.1. NCBI lineage: Eukaryota > Metazoa > Chordata > Lepidosauria > Squamata > Gekkonidae > Gekko > Gekko japonicus. The sequence goes on from NW_015169175.1 coordinate 964,107, forward strand.
TGCTAGAGTTTCTGTTCAGCAATGCCCTTGGGCTATCTTACATTATGATGTGCCATAGCCTTTGTCAAGGTAGCACCTGCTCATTTATCGACAGGTTGTTCTGAATGCATTCCTTGCTCAAGAGTATAGTGTAGGTGGGTATAATTCATTAAAGTCACCTTGTGTGTTTACATCTTTAAATCTACTAGGGAGAGAAAAATCTTTACACTTCCCAGAAAAGAAATCGCTATGATGTGTTGGTAACCTAGAAGAGAATATTTGGTCTGTTCTTCCCCCCAGCACTTGGAGGCCAGATCAAAAATTCAGAAACTGAATAGTGCAGTTCTATGCAGAATTATACCAGACTATTGAAATGAAACAGGTTTAGACTGCTAGTCTGCATAGGATTGCAGTATGTGCCAGTAGTCCCATGCGCTCTGTGGATCTGAAATGGTGTCTGCTTCGTGTATTTCATGCAGCCTGAAAAGCCCAACCTGGCCTAAGCTTGTAAGATGTTAGAAGCTCATCAGGGTCGGCCACAGTTAATACTTAGATGGGAGATGTCCCGCCCGCGGCCGGGACCTAGGTGAAGGAGGCAACCCGGAAATCTACCGCAGCAAGGTGCCAACTCCCCGGCCCGTCCTCAGAAGCACTGGCGCGGGTTACCCCAGAGCCAACGGCTCCCTGCGGCCCCTACTCATGGCGGCGGCAGACGCAATGACAGGGAAGCCCGGGGACGACGCGGGGAAGCAGAGGGGCGGGGCCTGGAGTTCGGCTGAGACAGGTTGCGTCCAGGCCGGGTTGGAGGCCAGTCGGCAAGGGAACAAAGGAGCGGCAGCAGAGGGAGGAACGGCCGCAGAAGAAAGCACTGCCGAGAAGAGCAGGAGCCGCACGGCTGGGGCGCTCGGAGCCATGCGCCGAAGCTGCTGGGCGGGGCTCCCGGAAGTAGCTCGGCATGGTTCCCTATAAAGGGGGGCGGGGTTACGTCCAGGCCGGGTTGGAGGCCGGTCGGCAAGGGAACAAAGGAGCGGCAGCAGAGGGAGGAACGGCCGCAGAAGAAAGCACTGCCGAGAAGAGCAGGAGCCGCACGGCTGGGGCGCTCGGAGCCATGCGCCGAAGCTGCTGGGCGGGGCTCCCGGAAGTAGCTCGGCATGGTTCCCTATAAAGGGGGGCGGGGTTAAGAAATGGGAAGGGTCACGGGGCCGAGGGGGTAATAAAAAGGAGAAGCCGGGAGAGGGCCGGGGAGGAAGAACAGGGACTGGCTGGGAACCAGACTGAGACGAAGCAAAGAGAGAAGGATCCCTTGTGATCTCCTGAGAGGGTACTGAAGCCAGAATCCCTGGGACAGTCAAGAGAGCCCTGGAGGGTTCTCTGATTACACCGTCTTCTGAGGCTTTCCTCCCGCTTCTCGGTAACCCCAGCCCTCGGCCCCGGACCCTGATAGGCCGAGGTCGCGCCGAGTACCTAAGCAGTCTACCCTGCAGTGGCGGCCAGACAAGCACGGGCACGACAGACATGAAACCGGGAATGGATTGGAAAGGATCGCCAATGGGATCCCCATCTCTTGCCATCTCCATCTCTGGAAAATCGGGTTTGATTTCCCACTCCTCCACATGAAGCCTGCTGGGTGACCTTGGCCTAGCCAAAGTTCCCTCAGAACTCTCTCAACCTACCTACCTCACAGGGGAAGGGAATGCAATTATAAGCTTTTTGGGGATTCCTTAGGGTAGAGAAAAGCAGGGTATAAAAACCTTCTTTCTTGTCATCACCTAAGTAGTATTCTGCTTACCATGTAGGAATGCCAATATGATTATTTACATTTCTTAGGGGGCATTGGCTAATAAAATTAAAGGAACACCCGGCTTCCCCACATCCGCCACCACTTGGGGGTCCTGGGCTGAATGGGAAGTCATGGGGACTTGTCACTAAGTCAGGGGGCCTGGCCCCGAGATGCCCCACTGTAGCTATGAGCCTGAAAATAAATACTGTTTGGCAAGGCTTTCAGACACCAAATACAGTTGCTTAGCAGGTCAGATTTGGCCCCATGGCCTGACAATTCATACCGGTTCAGTACAAGGTTTGATATTTTATGCCATCGTCAATTAGTTCTGATCATAATTCTTGAAAAGTTCTGTTCAGGCCAATTAGCTTGTTCAGATTCTTAGCCCTTTTTCAGTGATCCGTTATTTTGAAGATGGTGGCCACTGAAGGGGTTTGCTTAGCCACTGCCATGTGGTACTCTGCTAATTGTATTGCATGTATGTAAGACTGAATTCTGTACGCAAAGGGAGAGTGGGTAGATGTTGGGCTGGTGAGTCTAAAGTTTCTGTGTGTGAGAGAGATGCACTTTCCCAAGAGTTCTAGGATACAGCAAAAATTAAGTTAATTGACAGCACAATCCAGGGGCTTAGACTGGAACCAACTCTGCGTAGTCATAAACTGTGATACACTTAGGGATTTGGTAGGGAGGGGTCAGTGTCTTGCTTTGTGTCTTTGTTTTGATTCCAGTTCAAGATTTGAAAAGCAGTGGGAGTACTGATATAGGAAATGACATTTGAGCACTTAGAAGTAGGTGTGTGTATATGTATGGGGTTTATGCATGGAGCTATGGGATACAGCAAGCGTGAGACTACCTTTTTTCATTCTGAAAATGAAGGGAACCAATTTAAGAAACATGTTTCAGTTGAGTTTCAGACAATGGAATAAAACTTAAAGTTAACCTTTTCGAGTGGGTGTTTTGTTTGTGGGTTTTTGTTTAACCCGTTTGATCTTTTCCTGGTACACTCCGACCCAATGTTTACCCATTGTCACTTTGTATAGGAATTCAGTTTTTCTTTGTAGTCTTTGTTTTGCTAAATTATATAACAATGTTTTGAACAAGCTACTAATTGGGTATTAATCTTGTGAACTTCAGTGGGTGGGAGGAAGACTGTGTTTTGGGGAAAAGAAATGCAGCCTGACTGGAAAAATGGGTGTGATCTCCTTTTGATAGTAGAACAATATGTCTTGACATGTTTCTTGGCTGAAAGGACAGGTAAGCATTTGGGTTTTCAGCCTGGTATCCTTATATTGCTCTTTAGTTCTCTGCCCTCTACGTACGCCCTAGACAGTCTGCTGAGTAGATATTTGAAAGCCTATTAAGAGCTAATGCCCTTTGCAAATGTGACTTGAAGTAGGATCCCTACACATGTACTTAAAACTGAACATTCCAGTCTGGTGCTCTAGCACAGAAGCAAAAATTAGTCCTGAAAAATGTGGCTCTAAGACCATGTTCTAGTTTGTTTTTTGATACATACACCTGTAGGCACACGGCTGGTCAGCCTTTACTCTCTTCTCATGCTTCAAACAGATAGGTGATATTATATTTGACACACCATCCCTTGTGAATGTGTTTTTCTGATTGTTCTTCTGCATAACATTTTTTTGTGTGCCACAAGGTCCTCAAAGCCAAGTTCAGATTGCTGCTGTGTTCCAGTCTATCTGACTTCTTGGTAAGTTAAGATGGAGTCCTGTTGCCGGTTGCTTCCTGGCCTATTTAATTAATTTACTTTAGTCTGTTTTTATCCCACCCTTCTGCCCGGGATGCCAGGTGGTATACAGGGTTCTCCATTACCCACTTTTATCTTCCAAACGTATTGGTTCCAAACCATGAAAGTGCTTAAAGGTTAATACCAGTATCTTGAATGGAATCTGGAAGAAAATTGGTGGCCAGTGAGACTGGCGTAAATAAGATCCTGTCTCCATGGGGCGATAACATGGATTAGCAGCATCCATGTGTCTGCAGTAGCATCTAGTTTTTTCCACCCTTTTTTCTATTCTGTATTTAAAAATCAAGTACAGTGTTCAGATTGTAAATAGGCTGCAGGTTGCCTAGTACTGTACAAAACTCCCTGGTACTTTCCAAGTAGACAGTAGTTCCATCTTGTGAACTCACCTTTCTGTGCATTGAAGCTTTGATTTTCTAGTGAGTGCTAAGTGTTAAATTATTCACCCATGTGATGTTGATTATCTTAGATGTGAACAAGAATAAGACCATCTGCATGAAATCGGCAGTGTCATGCATCGAGTAGGAGTCATGTATTCAGTACATGTGCATATAAGGAGAGGTGTTGGGAGGATGTTAAAGATGTGCTTGTTTTTTTTACTGTTCTTATCTCTGTATTCTCTGTCCATTCTTCAGATGCACACTCAGCTTTGTGCTTCTGCAGTGTGTAATTGTGTTTTGCTGGAGCCTTTGTCAAAGATGGCGGAGATGTTCACAAAGGAAGCTGATTTATCATTGCTATTGTTGGAGAGGAAATGGAGGTCAATTACCAAGGGTTGTGGGGTGGGGTGGAAATTGTGCTCTTGAGGTCTAAGATGTCCTGATTCCATGGAAGAGGCTCTGCTGTTTCCAGGCAAGAGTTGCCTCCCTAAGGAGTTGTCCATGCTGAAGAAATCTCCTCCCTTCAGTCTTTAGCTTTACCATTACGAGGGAGACAGGGTGTGAGGAGAGACCGGTGGTTTTGCCCTGTGTATTTTCTGGTCTTTCCCTTGTTGCAGCAGGAGCTGCAACCTCTGATCCCAACTGGAACAGCGTAGAATATAAAACTATGGCTTTCTTTTGGCCTGTGGCCATGTCTGCCATATCCGCCAACCCTGGCTTAGATTTCTACGATACCTTGAGTTGTCGTCGGAAGGAGGAGCTGGGACTTTATATTCTCGGCTTGTCCAATCTTCAGTGTACCCACATGATTTATGTAATGGCTTATACAGAGGCAATTAGCCTCAAGTGAGAAGCTGGCATCAGTAGCAAGTCTGGAGCCTTTTTCAGTAATAATTGTCACAGGAGGAGGTATATTAGTAGTTTTCTGGCCTTGGTGCCTTTGAGTGTTTGCTATAATAGGACTGTGAGTGCTTTTTTTTTTTTGCAGTCATTTGAGATCGTCACAGGAATATTGCCTTGTCAGCTTTGAAGTATTTGGAGAGTGATTCTAAGCCCAATATTGTTGCTTTGCAGCACGTTGCTTTTAAGCGTTTAAATTTGGCTGGATCTCGTCCTTCCAAGTCTTACTACTTACCTGAAACAGAAATTTCACCATAGCCAAATGTTTCATGTCCCTCTGTTTTTGCTGTCATCTGTAGGAAGCTTGAAGGCAGCCTTTTAGAGGGTTTATTTTTCTGTAGAGGTGGGATCCCTGAAGACTTTAGGATGACTTCTGTAATGTGTTCACCATAGCGCAGGTTGAGTAAGTATTACAGGGGTTGGAAGAAACCCCACAACAGGCCACTGGTAGTGCCAGAACATTTGAACCGTTTCCCCCTTTGCTTCCAATCCTAATTGGACTTCAGCCTGCCAAATCCAACTCTGTCTTTGAACTTTGACCACTTAGGTGGGAGTGATTCTCTTTCCAAGAATAGTCACTTGACCATTATTGCCAATGCACCTCCCATTAATGACCAAGTATAAGCAGCTAAAATGTCTAAGGATGTTACAGTGCTACCCTCCTCTTCTTTAACACAAATCTCTGGGTGATAAAAGCTGACCCTAAACAGAAAGGGTTTAAAGTATGTTTTGAAAATTTCAATTGCGCTTTGAATTTTCAAGGAAAGGGAGTTGATGGCATGGTCAGCATAATCAAGAGGGTGCAAGTGGCCATGATGAGACCTCAGTCACTCAAAGGTCATTTTATAAGCAGAACTGTGCATTGTGTCCTAAATGCTATAGGAAACCAGTGCACAAAACCTGAAGCACTCTAGGCACCTGAGCATGAGATAACCAGCAGCCATGTATATCTGCTATATATTTTGCATTATATGTTACAGCAGTCTCATACGAATGTCCCCGCAAAACAAATTATGGTTTATAGGTGAGTCTGCTCTGGTTAGAGCTCACCTAGAGTATCGTGTTCAGTTTTGGGCACCACAATTTAAGAAGGATATAGACAAGCTGGAACATGTCCAGAGGAGGGCAACGAAGATGGTGAGGGGTCTGGAGACCAAGTCCTATGTGGAAAGGTTGAGGGAGCTGGGTATGTTTAGCCTGGAGAGAAGACGACTGAGAGGTGATATGATAACCATCTTCAAGTACTTGAAGGGCTGTCATATAGAGGATGGTACGGAGTCGTTTTCTGTTGCCCCAGAAGGTCGGGCCAGAACCAACAGGTTGAAATTAAATCAGAAGAGTTTTCGGCTAAACATTAGGAAGACCTTCCTGACAGAGTAGTTCCTCAGTGGAACAGGCTTCCTCGGGAAGTGGTGGGCTCTCCTCCTTTGGAGATTTTCAAACAGAGGCTAGATGGCCATCTGACAGCAATGCTGATTCTGTGAACTTAGGCAGTTCATGAGAGGGAAGGGAGGAAGGGTTGCATCAAGTGCTTAGTTCTTGTGGCCCTTTCTTACATGCCCAGGGGAATGCTGATTGCCACTTTGGGGTCGGGAAGCATTTTTTCTTCAGGCCAGTTTAGCTGGAGATTCTGGAGGGTTTTTTTTTGTCATCTTCTGGGCATGGAACTGGGGGGAGGTATTTGTGAATTTCCTGCATTGTGCAGGGGGTTGGACTAGATGACCTTGGAGGTATCTTCCAATTCTATGATTCTGAATCTGGCTGTGAAAGGCAGGAAGGTGGAGCTGGTAAAAAGCAGGCATGTCAGTGGATCTAAGGGGTTTCCTACAAAGAAATGCGGCAGAGCATCCCTTTACCCTCTCAAACACAACTACTGCTGCTGTTCCTCACTGCCCTGTTGCTATTCCTCACTACGTTCTCCCCCCACCCCATCCCCAGTCTTCTCAGCCTCCATCCAGGATCCTCTTGACCCAATTAGTGGAGGCAAATTCTTTCAAGCCAGCTTGTTAAAAACTATCTGAAAGTAATGTGCAAATGTTATCAAAAAAAAAAAAGATAGAGATTTTGCAGTGTCAGCTTCTGAAAGTAGTAGGAAACTGCATTTGTTATCTTACAAAAACAGCAAACGTATTAGGATCCTGCACTCAAAAAAGACTCTAGAGATATTAAATCTCCCTTGAATCTCTTTTCTCTCTCCCTCTTTTTTTTCTGAGGTTTGAAAAATGTCCTAAAGCTATGGCTGTTTGGAGAAAATTTAACCTGATGGAAACCCTTAATTAACAAAACACAATAGTAGAAAGCTATTCTTTTCAGACCTGTGTTGATGAGTCTAGAGACACTTTGATGCCTTGCAAGTGAGAGAGATCATTGTTAGTTTGCCAGAAAATGAACTCCAGTCTTATATTTAGACAGTCCCAACGGTTCTTGAATCAATGCAATTTTGCTTTAGCAGCATTTCAAAAATTCTTTAGTGTGTTTAGCGGTGCTAAGCTCTTTTAGAAAATGCCATTGTTCACAATTTCCCTATTATGGAAGTCTAGAAATAAGGCATTTAAAAATGCAGACATAAGAAATGTCATGCTTCATCATGGATTTTGTAAATCTGAACCAGTTTGGCACGGGGTTTTGTATCTCCTTGGTGGTTTCTGCCTTAGTTTCTAAAGCTGTTTCCTTAATTTCTGATCTGTAGGCCTAGGCTTTATACAAATACTACTGCTGCTAAATGAGCAAAATAAGTCATGGGTATTCTTTTAATTGAATATTGAGAATCTAGGTCTGTTTAAGCTGCATTACCATGGAACTTCTCCATGTCCATGATAGGTCAAGAGTTGAACTGAGATGCAAACAAATCTCAATTCTCTTCTTCACCCAAAGAGTGATTAACACATGGAATTCACTGCCACAGGAAGTGGTGGGTGCTACAAGCATGGACGGCTTCAAAAGGGAATTAGATAAGCATATGGAGCAGAGGTCCATCAGTGGCTATTAGCCACAAGGTATAGCTAGGGGCTCTGGGGCAAGTGATGCTCTGTCTTCTTGGTGCTTGGGGGGGGGGTCAACAGTGGGAGGGCTTCTAATGTCCTGGCCCCACTGGTGGACCTCCTGATGGCACTGTTATTTCTGGCCACTGTGTGACACAGAGTGTTGGACTGGATGGGCCTTTGGCCTGATCCAACATTGGCGTCTCTTATGTTCTTATGTTCTTATGACCACACTGGGAACTCTTCACTTACGCTGCTGTTTATCATGAGATAAGCAAATGTGCTAGATATCAAAACTATCATTTGACTATCATTCCTCCATTACACTTGCATCCTGCTGTGTTCATGAAGTTTTGCTTTCTCGGTTCATCTTGTATATTACCTGCTTTCATAATTGTATTGTTGTCATGTTAAAAAGTTATAAATAAAAATTACATATAAAAAAAGATCCCAGTTCAGTGGACAGTAACTAACTGTAATAATGGAGTGGCCTGCATTCAGACAGTTGTACTAATGATAGTTAAAGTAAAGCATGGTTTTGTGTGATGTCTAAACTGAAACTGAGTTATATATTGTCAGCCATTCATAGTACCATAGAGAAATGTTATGAACTGGTAGTAATTAAGACCATGTGGCTGAGACATCTTGAGGTTCTCTAGATAGACTGGATTGTTAAAGCAACAGTGAACACCTTGATTGGGGACCTTCTGATTGTGGCCTGCTAGCTGATATATAGGAGGCTGGAGTTCTGTGTGATAATGATGACGCAACAAACCTTCATCTAAGAAGCCTGGTGGTCTGAGAGTATGTTTACATAACTGTATTACAAAGGGCATCCCAGAAACACATCTCAAGATGAAGATCTAGATATAGGCTATATAGCCCCTACTATTGAAAAACGCCTTCATAATTCCTGTGCTTTTTTTTTGAAGTGTTTAATGCTTTTTAAGACTAGACTAATTCACACCAAAGAGCTGTCTATTACAATATTCCGCTTCCATCAGTAGCAAAACTGACAAGCCGAACATGATAACAATAGGTATTCCCTGTCTGTCCTCTCATCAGTAATTGAAGGTGTACTCCCTCTGAACATATATGTTCCATTGAACCATGGCTGCTAATTGTGGTGTGATGGCCTTCATGAAGTTATCTGCCGTAGAAAACGTTCTAAACTTAGTGGACATCACTGCATTTTGTTCTATGAGTTAATTTCACTTGGTGATGCAAAACTGCCCACTGCTTAAATATTGCTCCTTGTAGTTTCTAATAGACGCTGTTGTGGTGTGAGAGAGGAAGAATGAAGGGAAAGATAAGGCTGGAACAGTGCACCTGTATCCTTTTTCTTCTTTGTTCAGATGATTACATAGACGTCAGAACTCGCTTGACCTTCTGTCTGTTATTCAAGTTCAAAGACACTCTTTAAGGAAAGCTGGCAGTGGAAACAGTACAATGTTTGCCATGCTTGGGCAGCAAATATACATCAAGGACAGGGGGTTGCAGTTAATGAGACTATTACAGAAGAAAAAACTGCAAATTTGTGCAGACAACACTTGTAATATTATAATTATGCACTAGAACATTCAGAGTGACAAAAATACAATTATACAAATGTGATGCAAAATTATCCTATTCTAGAGGTAGATGTGACGAAATTCTCAGGAGTATATCTTCCGTTTCGTAAAGAACTTCATCAAACCATCGATGCTCTTTCATAAATACATTTACAAGATCATATTAATATTAAGGCAATATACCAAAAGCCAATGTGTTTCAAAACTTCAATAAAATTCATACTTACAGAAAATACCTACATAACATTCGAGCGGGGCTTAATATTTCATTAGCTCTGGCTTGTTTTCTGTAATAGAGCAGTGGAGTCTCTGATGTTATGTAGGTTTTTGGTAATGTAGGTTTCCTGTTACTGTGTTTGTTTCTACTGATTTACTTGGGCTTGCATTTATTTACACGACCTGATTGTTTGGTCAGTATCAGGACTGTATCTCTAACTAGTTTGCTTATAAGGTAAAGAATGGGCAGCACCTGCTAAGGCTGACTTGCCCGCGTTTGTGAAAAATGTGGAAATCAATGGATGAGAGTGCGTTCCTCCTTTGAGGGTAAGAATATTCAGCAATATGGTTGTATTTTTGATTGTTGTAAAAACTGGATACCAGTGTGTACATCTAATGGCATAATGAATATTGTTAATAACTTTATTGTAGAAATTGATGGAACATCATGGAATAGTTATGAAATAAGAAGAAACATATTTTCTGTATGTATGAATTTTATTGAAGTTTTGAAACACATTGGCTTTTGGTATATTGCCTTAATATTACTATGATCTTGTAAATGTATTTTATGAAGGAGCATCGATGGTTTGATGAAGTTCTTTACAAAACGGAAGATACACTCTGGAGAATTTCGTCACATCTACGTCTAGAATAGGAGAATTTTGTATCACATTTGTATAATTGTATTTTTGTCACTCTGAGTGTTCTAGTGCATTATTATAATTGTGGCCTTGAGCAAAGCAAAGAGAACAAACTGTTTAGCTTTGAGAGGAGAATACATAGTCTTACTAGTCTTTGAGAGGAGAACACTAGTCTTACTAGCATGGTTATGGTGGTGGGGGTCCCTCAAAATCTGACGGAGCTCCCTTTGAAATAATCCCACCTCACTTCTACAACTTTTGGTGCCCAAACCTGATTCAAAACAGGATAATGTCTTAATGTGAAAGTATCCTTAGTCAGTATCTGTATTAATGGGGTGAGGGGCAGGCGGGGAGACATCTAGTTTTACTCCTATTGAGTTCTGTGGAGGGCTTTATAATACTCTTTATACCACCTTTTTGCTGGAATGGTATTTGGGGTTTAAGATATTAAGTCCTACTTCTCCCCTGAGTTACTAATTTCTTTCTCCTGTGTCAGTGCAGCTGTGCCAGCAACCAGAGTTACGTCTGCAGAGTGCTAAGCTGGCAGGTATCAGAGTTACAGCCGCGTGGAGCTTATTATGCTCTATGAGTTTATACTCTGGCCTTCAGATCACATCTTAATCTTGGAATTGTTGACATTTACCAATGTTTCTTTGTCCTCTTGTGCTTAGAATTCCTTGCTTTTCTGTTGGGATTGATGGAATTGTGTACCTCCCTTTTATAAGAAAATGGGAGGAAATGTGATATCCTCTTCTTGTTGTTTTTTAATTCTTATGGTAGGATGACATGTGCATATTCTCTTGGCTTCCACCTATCTTTCATGCCAGCTTTGAAACATCTGTTTGCATATTGTGTGGTTTTGCATCCCAGTAATTGGATGGGACAGTGCTAAATTATAAGCCTGTCCTTGGTTTTTATTCTTGCTCATGTGTGTTCCACCATCTTAGAGTGCTGCATTGAATTAAGGTGGGCTATACCCACTGTACGTTGAACATATTGGGCTTTAGTTGTACATATGATGAATAGCTTGTGCCGCTTTACTCAAGTCTTCCTGTGGAATGAGACAAATCAGCAATGCAGCGTTGGGGACTTAGAAATCTGTATTCTGCCAGCATGCTGGTTAAAGGGGAGACACTGGAAGTTTATTTTTGTGGACGAAGAACTGAAATTGTCTTTTAAGAAGTTTCCTTTCGGTGAGATTACCAAGAAACTGGCTGTGCAGAAAGCGTGTTTGTGTGAACCACACTAGGTATTTCTGTAGGAGTTAAAAAACAAAAGTATTACTCCTGTTCTTAACTGCATATAATATAGTACATTGTGATTTAACCAGATCTGAGTGACACATTTAGTTGGACTTCATATTGCAGTAGGGATACTTGTTTTTTAAATATGCTTCTCTGTTTAAAACAAAAACACTTTTCGACACTTGAAAAACTAGAGTGTCTGATGTGCAGGATTTCTACATGCAGAGAGAGATTTTTTTTAAACAGGCTTGCTTCCAGACTGGGGTGGCTTCCCATTGTGTCCTCATTGCTGTTGCAAATGCAGAGGAATTCATTCACAGCTGTGACAGAGCTTCCACACGGAGATATTCTCCTGCTTTGCCTTTGTGGACTCCATTTTCCTGATTTTCGCAGGAAACATCTGTTGCTATCATGTGTATTTACTACTGATTTTAAAAAAAAATGGCAGAAAGCCTGTTGGTGGTAGCAGTGGTGGAGAAATGGTGGGCGTGAGAGAAAGTGGTGCTGAACGGCGGGTGGGAAGGTGCAGAAATCCACACCTTCATGTCCACAGTGTGGGACCAAACCCACTTGGAGTATGATCTTTCAGGAAAGTTTGGGCCAAAGCAGGTTTGGGAAACTGCGCAGTGGAGCCATAAAAATCTGGTAGGTGAACAATTGTGTGGTGGTGTTTTGCAGAAGAAAAAAGCTTACTGTAGTACGTGTGTTTGTATGTGTGGGAGGATGCAGAGCAACACCTCTGTGTAAAAGCAACTATTTTTGGTATATTCAAAGATGCAATCTGCTAGGGACTTCAGTAAAGAAACACGCAAGTTGTCTATTTAGGTATGGTTTTGGATCATAGGAACTGGCCAGACTTGCTGAAAGTCTGTTGAAGCCATGTTGTGTCATGGAATGATTACAGCCTGAGGTTTCTATGGAACCCTGAAGTTACATTCATTTTGTCATACGATGCTGGGTAGAGGAAAAATATATGAGTTTACCTTTGGCATGCACTGGCTCGTGGATATTCTGCTCTAAATCACAGTGGTGATCACAGAATGACTAATCCTCCTGGTTATTGTTGTATGGACATTAAATTCTGCTATTTTATGTTTTGAATAGGAGCCCCTCCCCTGTCTGCATCTGTAACAATATAGACATGGAGGTTTTTTGCCTCGGTGGGCCCAAAATTGCATTTCATGGTAGAGTAAAGGTCGCTACACAAATGGAATGTGGATCTTTGATTCTAGTTGATGAAAAATGTACAGCTTGACCTAATTAATTTGCATGCTAATTGTGCTGGGGATTTCTCTGCTTTTTATTTATTTATTTATTTATAAAGCTGGTTTCCAAGGAAACCAAGGCCTTTGTCACCACAGCAATTGTGTGGAGACTGTTGTGTGTTTCTGGCGCATTGTTCATTTGTGGACGAATGGCAGTAAAAGCGGACAGGGCTGGATGTCTACAAAAACAGCTTTATTAACCACACATGGGAAATCAGGATATCGAATGCGTTAGCAAAATAAAAAATGTCAGTCTGTTTTTGTTAAAGTAAACAGAACCAGAGATAGGGCTAGTTAGCTTAAAACAAAAAAATGCTTACCTCCAGGTTACATGCTAACATTTCAGAGATATTACTAGACAAGTTCAAAGGAATGTTTAACAGGATTGTAATCTGAATAGAAAGTTTTTAAAAAGTGTCTGGTAACATGAGATGATTAATACCTGGGAAAGTTCACTGAAACAGATTGGCACAGATTTTAGCTGTCATGACTTTGGGTATTAAGCTCTGCAAAGGTACACCTTTGGCCACTTCTCTCATGCATGCATTTATTTTATTACATTTTATGTCACATCTCTTGTGTTTGAAGTGACTTAGAATCAAGTTAATAAAAACACTACTAAGCAATACAGTAAATAAGACACTCAGCTGCTGTTATGCCTAAAATGGGACCAAAGAACAAAATATAATCAAACCCAATTGTAGCTATTTGCCACAAGGTGAAGAAACCCCCACAAGTTTCAAGTCAGTTAACCCAAAGCATGTTGCTATAGCACAGCCATACAAAGTTTTGCAGAACTTTATCAATGCCAGTGCTTTTGGTAACTGTTCCAGGGGGCCGTTCCAAAGGGAGAAGTCAAATGTGCCTTCTGACCTAAATGGGCCTTTGGGTCTATGCAGGGAAAAGTGATTTTTGTATCAGTCATTGTTTAGAAGAAGAAGAAAGAGGAGATTGGATTTATACCCCGCCCTTCACTCGGACTCTTAGAGCGGCTTACAAAACTCCTTTCCCTTCCCCTCCCCGGCAAATTGCGGTGGCTCAGTGGTTAAGATGCTGAGCTGCAGACTGGAAGGTCGGCAGTTCAGCAGTTCGTGACCCTAGTGCTGCCTGACGGAGTGAGCTCCCGTCTCTGGCCCCGGCTCCTGCCAACCTAGCAGTTCAAAAGCAATAAATTGCAAGTAGATAAATAGGCACCGCTTCAATGGGAAGGTAATAGCTTTCCATACACCTTAGTGTCTAGTCATGCTGGCCACATGACCACGGAAACGTCTTTGGACAGCGCCGGCTCTTCGGCTTGGAAATGGAGATGAGCACCACACCCCTGGAGTCGGATTCGACTGGCTTTCGAACAAGGGAAACCTTTACTTTTACCTAAATGTATTAATAAAATCAAAAAGGTACAAATATCCTATATGTACAAACGAATTGTAAAAGTCCTAAATAAAATATCAATGCTAAACTGTTCCAGTAGTATAAATTATGCATGCTGAACTGTTCCGGTAGTGGCTTGTGTGAATTCTACAATGACAATCCAACTAAGGTTCTGGATATTGGTACAGTTTAGAGGCAATACTAGCTTGTTGATGTTTGGGGGTAGTTTTCCAGAAGAAAATTCTGACTGGTTGCCTGTTTATATGAACTGTATGCTTTTTGTGCAGGAAATCTTTGATACACGTATACCTCAGATGTAGTTTACTGTCTCTTGAGAAAGAATATCATAGAACCACAGAATGTTAGAGTTGGAAGGGGCCTTGCAGGTCATCTAGGCCAACTCTTTCCGGCTCTTTCACTCTTTCTGGCTGTCGCAACTCCACCTCCAGGCCTGGACCACTCCGTGCTTTCGCGCATGCTCATGGTGGCCTCCATCCAAGTCAGGCTCCGGCCTGCCGCGTCACTCCGCCTCCGCACCTTGTTAGTCCGGCCTCCTTTTCGTTCACCTCCTCGCCTCGACCAGCCGCCATTTTTTCTCTGTCGCTGCCGCCGCCGTTCATCGCTCTCCGTTCTCCGCTTTCCACCATCGCTGCTACACCAGGGGCGGGTGCCCCCCTGCTCTAATAGCAGGTACCCATTTTATCTACTTGCCCTTTAACGGGCTTCCGAACCGCTGGGTGGACGGGAGCTGGAACGTAGGGCCAGGAGCTCACCCTAACCACGGTGGGGTTCGAACAGCCGAAGCTGTTCGTCCAGTTGTTAAAGCAGGCTTCCCTTACTGCCTGCGCCACCGCTCCCATGTATCTGAAATTGAGTTGGTTCTCCATGGTAGTGTGCTTGGGACAAGGAAGACAAGCAATGTGTAATTCCTTTGCTTCTGGTGGCCCTGTGACCAATGCTCCCTCTAAGCTGTGGAGTCTTGTGAGCAAAAATCCTACTTTGTGAGCTATTGGCATTAAAGTTGTGAGTGAGCGATTTGGCTGCTGCATAAATTAGTTTGCTTGGGAGCCCTCGTTCCTGAGCCAAGACAAAAAAGTGTGAGCCATGGGCTAAAGAACTGTGAGCTAGCTCACACTAACTCAGCTTAGAGGGAACACTGCTTGTGACACAAAACACACTTTGGGTGAAAAAATGAAGAAAATCTGGTTTATACGTAATAATGGTTGTGAAGGGGGATTTAATTTTATTCACTGATTAAGGTATTTATACCCTGCTTTTCTCCCTGATCTGGATGAAAAGCAGGGTCTCAATATCTAAATTAGCATTGCTATTTACCTGGTGGGGGCAGGGGACCCCCCAATTTTGCAGGCTCCTGCCTGCTGCCAGGCAGCTGGCCAGTGGGAGGGACCCCCCTCCCAAACAGCAATGTCAAACTCAATGTGCCTGCGTCACCCGGAAGTGATGTCAGTGTGTTGGCGATGTTAAGAGCATAAGAGACGCCAATGTTGGATCAGGCCAAAGGTCCATCCACTCCAACACTCTGTGTCACACAGTGGCCAGAAATACCAGGTGCCATCAGGAGGTCCACCAGTGGGGCCAGGACATTAGAAGCCCTCCCACTGTTTACCCCTCCCCCAAGCACCAAGAAGACAGAGCATCACTTGCTCCAGAGCCCCTATCTATACCTTGTGGCTAATAGCCACATAATAGTTGGGGAGTGACGCTCTGAATTTCGGGCAAAACTCTATCGTTTCATGCCATTTTAACCATAGAGTTTTGCCCAAAATTCAGAGCGTTGCTCCCAATGTCACTGACATGCCAACATCACTTCCGAGTGATGTAGGCACATCACGTGCAACATCACTGTTCCAGAGGGAATGGGGGGGGACGTAATGTCACCCCACTCCTGGAATGTCCCCCTCATCCCCCTGCTGGTGGGCGAAAGAGACCTGGCAACCACATAGAGTTTTGCCCAAAATTCAGAGCGTTGCTCCCATTGTCACTGATATGCCAACATCACTTCCGAGTGATGTAGGCACATCATGTGCAACATCACTGTTCCAGAGGGAATTGGGGGTGGGGCGTAATGTGACTTCCCACTCCTGGAATGTCCCCCTCCATCCCCCTTGCTGGTGGGCGAAAGAGACCTGGCAACCCTAATTTAAATATATGAATGTATCTAAATAAATGAATAATAGTACATTCCCTTTAATAACTGTTGCACTTTAACCAACCAACAACCAACTTGTGGGCTAGGATGAGATTGACTAGCCTAAGGATATCTGGTGAGCTTTCATGGCAGAGCAGGAATTCTAATTTATGTCTCCCAGATTATTGTTTGGCCCTTGTGACTAACCACCATACCATGAAGTTAAGAATCAGGTGGGTAGCCATGTTGGTCTGAAGCAATAGAACAAAGTTTGAGTCCAGTGCCACCTTTAAGACCAACAACGTTTTATTCACGGTATAAACTTTCGTGTGGAAGCACACTTCATCAGATACGTTGAATAAAACATGTATCTGACGAAGTGTGCCTGCACACGAAAGCTTATACCCACATTTAAACTTTGTTGGTCTTAAAAGTGCCACTGGACTCAAACTTTGCACTATTGGCTGTGTCGAGTGGTTTGAGCTAGAGGGAGAAACTGAAACTGGGACAACTCTGTTGTTTGTTTGCACAGCTTTAGAAAAATCCCCAACATCTCCTCAAAAGGCAAAACAGGGATGTGTACAACAAAAATAAATAGGGGTTGTCTCTGGGTAAATAGAATCAGTTGAGACTTACAGTGCCATTTTTCATACAAGGACTAAGGAAGAAACAGGCCTTTGCATTGTATCAGTATCCTGGCCATTACCCTATTATCTGTATAACATTCTCAAACATTCAAAATATTTCACATCTTCTGAATAGAATATATTCTGAGTATAGGGTTGCCGGCTCTGGATTAGAAAATGTCTGGAGATTTTGGGGGTAGAGCTTAGGGAGGGCGAGGGACCTCAGCAGGATATAATGCCATAGAATCCATCCTCCAAAGCAGCTATTTTCTCCAGGGGAACTGATCTTGGTTCTCTGGAGAGCAATTGTAATAGCGGGAGCTCTCCACGTGCCACCTGGAGGTTGGCAAATCTGAGTAGAAGGCTTTTAGTTCCAGTTTTCTGGCATGATCAAAAAGTGGATTCCTGAGATTCAACCAATTATCTTATTATCCTTAAAACACCCCTTTAAAGTAGGTAATGTGCTACTCCAAAATGTAAGGGGGTGTTGGAGATTGATGCTTAGAGAATAATAACTTGCCTAAGTCTGCCTAGTGAGTTTGTGGCCAAGTTGGGATTTAAATTGGGGAGTTCTTGATTCATCTTGATTCATCTTGATTCATCTGATTTACACCTATTAGTAAAGTCAAGCTTTGGGAAGAGTTATTACATGTGACATATTCATGAATGGACCAATGTGTGTAGGGGATGAGAAAGAACAGAAGCACGGGCCCTGCTCCTTAGGTACGCTGGCTTGACCTACATGCGTTTGCTGCATGTGGTCACAGTACCTATGTTCATGCAGACTGCCCATGCATAGACTTTGTCCCTGTGTGGAGGGGTACATGTTCCCAGTGATGGGGAGAGAGCCTACACCCGTGCAGCATATATATGAGCACAGGCATTGTACTTGCATGTGGCCACTGCACAGGGTAGGACTAGTACCTTTGTACATGAGGTGCACAGGTGGTATGTTCCCACTCTACATGCGTTGTCTGGTTAACATAGAATCATAGTATCACAGAGTTGGAAGGGGCCATACAGACCATCTAGTCCAGCCCCCTCTTCAATGCAGGATTAGCCTAGAGAGCATCCCTGACAAGTGATTGTCCAGCCGCTGCTTAAAAACTGCCAGTACAAGGGAGCTCACCACCTCCCTAGGCAGCTGATTCCACTGTTGAACAATTCTTACTGTAAAAAAAAGTGTTTGCTAATATCCTTCTCGCCCTTAATTTATACCCATTATTGCGAGCCCTATCCTCTGCTGCGAACAGGGACAGCTCCCTGCCGTCATCGAAGTGACAGCCCTTCAAATACTTAGAGAACAATCTTGTCCCCCCTCAGCCTCCTCTTCTCCAGACTAAACATTCCCAAATCCCTCAGCCTTTCCTCATAGGGCTTGGTCTCCAGGCCCCTGATCATCCTTGTCGCTCTCCTCTGCACCCGCTCCATTCTGTCCACATTCTTTTTGAAGTGAAGCCTCCAGAACTGCACACAATACTGCCAAGTGTGGCCTGACCAATGTACAGCGGGACTATGGCATCTTGTAATGTGGATGTCATGCCTCTGTTGATACACTCCAAGACTGCATTAGCCTTTTTTGTTGCCGCATCACACTGGCTGCTCATATTTATGGTCCACCTGTACCCCCAAGATCTTGTTCACACACACTGCTACCCAGAAGTGTATCTCCCATCCAGTATGCATGTTCCTCATTTTTTTTTAATCCAGATGTAGAACTCGGCACTTATCCTTGTTAAATTGCATCTTGTTCACATCCGCCCACTTTTCCAGCATGTTCAGATCTCATTGAATTCTATCTCTGTCTTCTGGTGTGTTTGCTGCTCCTCCCAATTTGGTGTCATCTGCAAATTTAATGAGTAGATACATTGCGTGTACAGGGTGAATAATGAGAACTATTAGAACAATCATGTGTGCTTCATTGTGCAAGGGAAAACAAAATGTTCGGGTTTCTAATCTGTAGCCACTTGGTTAAGATTGCACGGGTGCAATGGAGAGTCAGCTTGTGAATTGGATGCATTCATGAAATGTCAGACAAGGTCATTACTCTTTCTTCTCTTCGTGCCCTCACTGCCCCTTACCCAGGCAGAAGAAAAGGGAGAACCTTTTTTTTACTTTCTCTCTCTCTGAAATACATTACAATGGATTAACGGCATTGTGGTTATCTGCAGTCATTTAAATAGATCAAAAGGAGGATGGTGCATTTGGCCAGGAACTGTAATCTGACAGTTTTCTGTACATTAAACTTAATCAGCACAAACAGTGTCTAATGCAAAACTTGGTGACCCATCAACAGGAACCATTGTTACTGCAGACAATAGAAAGCATTGTTAGTTGTGTGAGAAAAGAACCCATTGTTTTCAGTTTGGAAAAGAAGAGAGAAAACACAGAGGTCACGGATTGCTCAGAGTTTTAGTTGGCAGCAGAGCCAGGAATGAAATACAACTAATTGGTCCTGGATCTTCTTTGCAACCTTTCCCTCTTCTGCTCCCCCCCCCCCAATCAATGTATTTAATAGTCAACACAGGCCCACCTGCAGATACTTAAATCTGCAGATTGGGACGAGTTGAGCCTAAGTGCCCGGACACCCACTGCTGGCTCCACCGCTGCTGCTTGTCCTTGGGCAGTGGGCGGGGAGGAGGATCAGGAGGTGCTGCTGCCCCCCCCCCCCAGGCCGTCAGACAG
>NW_015169175.1:983673-1007405 GCF_001447785.1 Gekko japonicus
CGTGAGACAGGCGGGCAGGATTGGGGAAACTACCACTTCCCCCTGGGTGCCAAGGAAGCAGCATGGTTGGTGGGTGAACAGGGGGACTAAGAGCCTCCACAGCACCCCCTCTCCCCACATGAGCCAGGCCTGTGGAGGTGGTAGCGGCCACTTGCCCCTTCCATTCTTTCCTCTAAACGTTTCTGGAACTGTAGCATCATCTTCCAACTTTGTCTTTATCATAGTAAGGTAAATGTTCTGGGCCCAGATATAGATCCCTCATGCCCCCAGTAGGTTGAAGCGTTCTCTGTGAGGGAAAATACTAGTATACGGTTTTATCCTAAACCAGTGGTTGTTGAGCTGTGGGTCAAGACCCCAAAGTGAGTCTTGACGGGCTCACAGGTGGGTTGTGAGGCCAGGGGGGTGGAGGAGGAACAGGGTGAGCTGGGAGAAGAGGCTGGACAGCCCCTTGCGTTTGCTTCTGCATAATGTGCAAAATGGCCGATAAATTGCCTTGTGCTTATACTGCATCCAACATTATTGCTGGAGAAGCCAGTTAATGCAGCTGCCAAAAATGCCTTCTTAGTTCCAACTCAGTATAGCCTGGAAGATAGGCCCCTCTACCTTGATAGGACCACCCTGGCCACCTAAATCCACCCCATGGTAACATTGAAACTAGACTATTCACCTGTCTACTGCCTGAACTGATGATGCCAAGGATTGAACCTGGGACCTTCTGCGTGCCACACAGATGCTCTGGCACCGAGCCACAGTCCTTCCCTAGACTAGACTACTGCAATGCACTTCACATTGGTCTCCTTGGAGACTCCAGTTGGTAAAGAATGCCATGGCTCAGCTTATATCAGGAGTGAGATGGAGCATGCACTTTACTCCCATTCTGCAGCCGCTCCATTGGCTGTCCACCAATACTCCCTCTAAACTATGGAGTTTTGTGAGCAAAAATTCTCCTTTGTGAGCTACTGGCATTAAAGTTGTGAGCAGGCAATTTGGCTACTGCCAAAATTAGTTTGCTCTGGAGCAGTCTTTCCTGAGCTAAAACAAAAATGTGTGAGCCGGACTCTAAAAAACTGTGAGCTAGCTCACACTAACTCAGCTTAGAGGGAACACTGCTGACCACCAGTTACCAGACTCCATTTCAGCTATTAGGTATCACATGCAAAGCCTATCATGGCCTTGGTCCTTCCTATCTGCAAGACTGCCGCTATCCCATGCTCTGCCACAATAGTTTCACTCATATGAGCAGGACCTTCTGCAGGTGCCAGCCTGCAAATGGGCAAAATCAACAGCTGCTCATACATGTGTTTTCTCCATTCTGCCCCCCACCTTATGGAATAGCCTGCCTGTTGAGGTCAGGAAGGCTCTCACACTCCTGGCTTTCTGCAAACTATGCAAAACTGAATTATTCAAGAGGACTTCTCTGCACAGGTCATAGGGTTGTACTGGACAGAACGGTTTAGAAAGCTACTTGGCTAAAGGCTTAGGAACTGTGGTCTATATTACTGTGCTTAACTTGTACTGCCTGTTCCTGTAAGTAGGACCCTACTGTGTAATTCTTTTATTATTTAATATGTCATGTTAATACTTATGCTTTGCTTTAGTTCTCTTCTCATATTTCTGGTTGGTTCTAGATTTTTACAATACAAATCCTGTTGCATAGTTTATTGGGTGTCCCACCCTGTTGCTTGTATTGTCTTACTCTGTGTAATCCACCCTGAGTTCCAGTGAGAAACGTGGACTATAAATAACATAGAAGAAATAAAATACAGCTTTTTTCTCAGTAACCAGTTCGGTGTAGTGGTTTGGTGCCAGTTTGGTGCAGTGGTTAAGTGCGCGGACTTTAATCTGGGAATAGTGAACCAGGTTTTATTCCCCACTCCTCCACTTGCAGCTGCTGGATGACCTTGGACAAGCCATAGTTCTGTCAGAGCTGTTCTCTCAGGGTGTCTGTTGTGGGGAGGGGAAGGGAAAGGAGTTTGTAAGCCGCTCTGAGACTCTCAAGTGAAGGGTGGGGTATAAATCCAATCTCCCCTCCCTCTCCTTTCTTCTTCTTCTTCTCATTTCTAAACATGAAAAAGTAATTACCAACTTGTTAACCGATGTGAAGTTCCTACATTTTACGCTGGGCAGGAGGTGAGTAATGTGGAATTGCATTGTGAGTGGATCCCAAAAACGACTGTAAATTACAAGTGGATTCCAGTAAATACTTAAAGTTTAGAAGTGGGTCCCAGTCCCACTTCAAAATATTTGAAAACCACTGCTGCCCTAAGCACATACAGCCGTCCTCCTGAATCCTGTTGGGGGCTGTAATGATTTCATGTTTAACTTTGTGTGTGTGGCTTTAAAAGTTTGGTTTGCATGGCTGTGATGATAATCTAGAGTGCTGGAATTAGGCAAGTGATATGATTGGTGAGTGACAGGGAGGGGGAGGGTTTTTGGAATGGATGCTGTGTGGAGGATTTGAATGTCTATCAAGGGGGTCAGTTAGAGATATGATAAGTTCATTCTGAAGTCTGAAGGAGAGACAGTCTTGTGTGTTATGAAAAGTTGAAGTATAAAGAAACAGTAACCGTATATGGCCTGAAGGGAAAAGGGTTACAAAGTTACATGCCCAGATCCCTGTCAGTAAGAGAGAAAAGAGTGTGATACACCAAGCATATGTTCAATATTCAAGCCTTCCTGGTTACAATGAATTTATCTTTTATTTGTGAATTACTTCAATAAATCCTCTTTTATTCAAATATACCCACTCTGAAAGAAATACTTCCCAGGACCACATAGTACCTCGAACGCCTTAAACCCTTGACATACCTACCCAGAAATAGAGAAAGCATAAAGGTTTGGAAATCCTTTTAAAATTTCCTGGTGGCAGCCGGAATACCCAGTAGAATAAAATATAAAGAACACGTTTAAAGGGAAACCAGACCTCCCCAGTAAAGGGGTCGTCACAGGGGCTTACTTCCAAGTAAGCATGCATAGGATGGCAGTCTTGGACCCAAATTCTCTCCACTGCTAAAAGGTCTGACATAGATCGCTTTGTTCCTCAAATAGAAGAGAAAGCGATGGCTGTGTGCTGCCATGTGAGGCTAGATGCCTCTTAACTTCAAATTATCTTTGAGAAGGTTGATCTCAGTTTTCTCCAAAGACTGGTGAGAAATGTCTTCTCAGTACTTGGCCTCAAGGATTGTACTGAAGGGACAAAGTTCATGAGAAAGTTTATAAGTGGCAGGTAGTAGGAATGTGATTTACGTACTGTGAAAATCCATTCAGGGATGGTTGAACATGCAGTTGCCCTGTTTGCATAACAGACCTATTGTATCGCGGGGTTCAAGGACAAAGGCACTTCGATTGTTGAAGAGGACGCTGCTGGCTTGTCATTATACCACACTGGCCCCCTTTTTAAAGCCTGTAGACAAAAAGTAGAGTTTTCACTGTCGGTGACCATACTAAGAGCAAACACGGCCTACTTGCGACTTGAAGGGAAAATATGATGAGGAAAAAGTAGTAAACATTCTGATAAAGAGAAAGACACACTGATCTTGACTAAGAGGGAGTAAAACAGGTTGCTGGGCTTACCCTCAGAACTCCAAGGCTTACCCTAAACAGGATGCCTGTTATCTCATTAGCAGAACTCTTTTCTTTTTTTTGTATTCTTTGCAGGTCTTCGATGCTGTAAAGAAAAAGGGCTTTCAGCTCAAGAGGAAGAAATGAGGCTATTCATTGCAAGCATGGGAGAAGGGATGCAATACATGACAAACTGATGTGTGAGGACAGCTTGCTGATTCATGGGCTGTGCATAGCCCAGTGCCTGTCCTTGCTCTTCCTGCAAGATTTATGTGCATTTGCTGTTCCTAAATGACTTTTGCCCATTTACCTCAGGGCTGGATATGAAGTTGCACTGCACTATTAACTATGTCATTGTTTTTCAACACACACAAGAAAAGGCAGATGTTCTCCTTGTTTCCTACAAAATGAGACAGTTCGGTGAATTCAAGAGCTCTTTACCTCATACAGTTTCTCTCCATTCTCCATTGAGCTCTTCTCATTTGCTAGAAACAACAGCTGTAAAGTTGCTTCCTTGAGTAAAAAGTTGAAATCTCTTTCGAGATGGAAGGCCTTACTTTGGGAATCTTCTAATGAAGAAGTCCAATCAAGCTGTTGATGTTCACTTCTATAAATTAGTTTGTAGCATTTCCCCCCCCCCAAAAAAACTGCTTTGATTAGGGTTGCCAAGTTGACTTACCTGCAAAGCGGGGGGATTCCTGGCTCCGTTGGGAGTGTCCCCGCGTGCGTGCCACGATGATGTCACCGGAAGCGATGCCATTGCGTCGCCCACATTGGGGGCGGGGCACCGTGACTCGAGAGAAAACCATAGAGTTTTCCCTCGATTCACAGAGTGTCCCCCCCACAACGTGGCCAGTGTGATGATGTCACCTCCGGGTGACATCATCACGCTGGGGACGCCCTCCGGCAGGGGGTGGAATTCCCCCCGGGGTCCAATCCACCGACAGCGGGTAACGGGCCTCCCAGGCGGGAATTTACCCGCCCCCAGCGGGGTCTTGACAAGCCTAGCTTTGAGAGTGAAGAAATAGTGACCCAAGATTTGTGCTCTGAGAGTGGAGAAGTAGTTAACCCAAGATCTGAGCGGTTTTTAGAAAGAATAGCTAATAACTGATTAAATATCTATGGTGATTAATAATGGAATTAAGATACTGGCTGGGATCCGGAGGGGCTGTGTTCTTGAAAAATGGCTCCCACAATTTGGACAGTGTTTCAGAGTTGGATCCAATGCAGCATGAGGGACTATAGCTAAATAGGCAAATTTTTCTGTTTTCTTCTGGAATCCTGGCCATTAAGCCTTACATTTCTAAAATGTGTAAGAGAGGAACCCTGCCCATCCCCGGGCTGTGTTGTCAAGGCACAGACCCATTGGGCGGTGTTTCAGCAGCTAGATCATAGACAGACATCAAAGGGCTACACTGAATTTAAAGTTATTTTGTCACAAAAGGTTAAACCCCAAACCCTGAAGTTGGGTGTAGATAAAATTGGACAGTGCAATAACTGAAAAATGTGTTCAGTGATTATTCTTCTCAAGGGGCTACATTGAGCACGAAACCCACCAAGTGGCTCTGTGAAGGATCCTTTGAATTATTCCTTATAAATATGCAAAGGGGTATGAAAATGAGCTTTTGTAGATAAAAGATTACATTCAGAAGCACTTCTTGCCTGCCTCACAGTAATAAAAAATGGTCCACAGTACAAGTATTGTTCAAATTACAGGAAAACTCATACCAGTGAACAGAGCATTTCTTGAGTCACTGGAGACGAAAAAGGAATTTGTCTGACGTTTAGAACCAGGAGAGCTCATTGAAAGAAATGTCAGAGGGCAGGAGCTGCTGAAGAAAGCACAGGACATTACGGGTGCTTCCTCAGAGGTCACAATAGTGCCCCCCCCCGCCATGATAGCAGCAGCAAGTGAGGTGGGAACACTCTGCCCCTGCACTGCTTGTTGCTGCTACTGTTCACCCTGCCCCTTTTACTCTCACACCTGTGCGGAAACATAGAAGGGATATTGCAAGGCCTTCCTGTGGCCTTGCACTATCCCTTCCCCCGCCTTTCCCAGTTGAGCTGGGTCAGCTGAGAAAAGGAAAAGGCACTTTAAGGTTCTAAAGGTGGGAGGAAATTCTAAGCTTAGCTTTGCCATTTTGAAGGCTGAACTTAGCTCCATATCCTCTCTTTAGTAGTTGTGGGTGGAGCATATATGGCGTTCACCTTAGAGACGGGAGAATTCCTAGAGCATCCAGTAGTGACTTCATGACCAGCAAACCCCCCCCCCCAGAAGCAGTTCCACTATCCTCTCCGCTGAAAGCAAATAAAAAACCACTCACCCCTCTGTCTCCTGCTCCTGCTCCTGCTCAGAGCTCAGCTGGGTCTGGCTCTGCCCCTGCACTGCTTGCTGCTGCTACTGTTCACCCTGCCCCTTTACTCTCACACCTGTGCAGAAACATAGATATGATGGAGTTCAAGCCAAGCCTTCCTGTGGCCTTGCAGTATCCCTTCCCCCGCCTTTCCCAGTTGAGCTGGGTCAGCTGAGAAAAGGAAAAGGCACTTTAAGGTTCTAAAGGTGGGAGGAAATTCTAAGCTTAGCTTTGCCCTTTCGAAGGCTGAACTTAGCTCCATATCCTCTCTTTAGTAGTTGTGGGTGGAGCATATATGGCGTTCACCTTAGAGACGGGAGAATTCCTAGAGCATCCAGTAGTGACTTCATGACCAGCAACACCCCCCCCCGAAGCAGTGTCACTTCCAGATGAGTTAGGCCAACAATCTCCATAGTAAAAACTATAGAGTTGGGGAAGATTCCAAGAGGGGCATGGAGGCAGTAATGTCACCCCCCCATTCCATCCTCCCCAGGCACTGCCCCCCAGTTTTCCTGGGGTTTGTCACTGTGCATCTGGGGACCCTACCCAAGAAGCCCATGAGTCCTGTGGATGCTCTCACTGAAATCAGTAACTTTTAAAATTATTTTGATGATTTCTATGCCACTTTTCCATACATCCTGCTTATGTTATGGCAGCTTACCAAGTGAAACATAATAAGAACAAAAAGTAAGTGCTGTAACAATTAAAAAGCTAGCAAGAGCATATGAGCATCCTGAAACATACCTTGAAATGACTCTCATAAGCACACTTCCTGTGTTGCATGTGTGGAAAAATCCCCTTGTGGATGCAGCTGGCAGCCATGAGTAAAGGAATTTATATAGGTATAGAGAGTGTTGGGCTAGGATCTGGGAGACTCAGGTTAAAATCCCTATTCTGCCATGGAAGCTGGACTTGGGCCAGTTGCTCTCTCTCTCAGCCTAAACTACCTCAGCCTAACCTATCTACTGTAAGGATCAAGAAAAGGGGAGAGTGTTGTAAGCCCTTTTGGGAGAAAACTGGAGAATAAATGAAGTAAGTTTGTATTCTACCATTTCACTCAGTAAAACGTGAAGACTTCTAGCCTAAGGAACTTTCCCCCAATTCCTGCCAGCTGAAGAGCCATTTAAGTTGGAGCAAAGCTTTGCTGAAGAGAGTGGTAGAGTACATGGCACTGAGGTAGTCTCATGACATCCACTTTGGTTAATGACTATGCACTAACCGGACTCTGAGTATCCAAGCGTAAAGGCAAGCCACGGTTTGCATCTGTTTGTCTACTTTTGTTTTCCATCCACTCAGCTTCTAAAAGTAGAACAATGACCATAACTGTGTTTTGTCAATTCAGACATCACACTAAGCTACAGTACAAACCGTGGGTTACTAGCCCCACCACAAACCACGGTTTCTGATTTTGGTTGACCGCAGCCCATGATTTGTTTACTCAGACATGACGATTAAACCTTAGTTATGTTTCCTTGATCATGATTTAGCATCCTGGATAATGCAGCAAAGTACATTCTTGTGCCCTTTTGCAAAGCTGGCCAGAAGTGAGGCTGCCCATAGGCAAACTGAAGTGGCTCTACCCTTAGATATTCTCTCCCCCTCAATTCCTGTACAGTTAGTATCTTAAGAATGGAACTGTCAAAGAGAAGTGATTGTTTCAAATTGTGCATACCCCCTTGGAACTATCAGTGAAATGCAGTTTTTGCTTCTTTCTCACTTGAATAGGAGGTGAACTTACAAGGTTGAATGTGCCTCAAGAAGCGAGGCATTAAATAAAGAGAATGTATTCATAGTAGTTAAAAGTGTGTAGAGCATTGCGTACATACCGGGCTGTTCCCCATCTCTTTTCCTGAAAGTTCTTGTTCACTGTTTTACTATTGATTCTTCCTCACATATCCTAGTCCTATCTTGGTTAAGTGAGTAATACCTGTGTGCAGATATGGATTGACATTGTTCCTTCCTTATTTTAGTACAGGGTCTTCTCAGTTTCAGTTTTCACCCCTTATTGTGCCTCTTTGCGTGTTTAGAAGTCTTGGCAAGTGGACCACATGAACTAGGCTCCAGTTAGTGATCAAAGCCCACCTCTGTCTTGACATTTGGGAACCTGGATTCCAAATGGATCTTCCCCCAGATGTTGCTGTTTAGAGCAATGGGGGAAAACCATGCCAACTTTTTGTGAACAAGGGGAAGGCTTGCACTTGACTTGGAACGAATCAAAACAAATGTTGGTTATGTGTCAAATTGGCAGATGGAACATGTGAACTTGAAAGAGGTT
Source organism: Gekko japonicus (assembly GCF_001447785.1). Taxonomy (NCBI): domain Eukaryota; kingdom Metazoa; phylum Chordata; class Lepidosauria; order Squamata; family Gekkonidae; genus Gekko; species Gekko japonicus. The sequence continues at coordinate 991,864 of NW_015169175.1, forward strand.
GAATCCATAACTGTTACTGAAGTATTGGGTCTGCCCGAAAATGCCATTCTCTGTAGTATTGTTATCAGAAAGTGAGTTATGCATAGTTTCCCAGACACATTCTAGAATCCTGATTGTGTCTGCTGTAGCAAGTGTGACATTAAAAGGTTGCTATACTTAGTTCAAGGTAAATGTGAAAAAAGTAAAAGAAAGAATGACAGGGATTGGAACTTGTTAAGCGAAGCCCTCTTGAATTTCTCTAGAATCAGTGTGAAGTATTTTCATTTCAGCTTGTCTGTAGTGATCTCTTGTACACTGATGCTGATATTTTCCTGCCACCAATGCCCTGAAGCGTATCGACTTAAATACAAACATCCGGCAATGCAACAGTACACAGGCTCGCCTTGGATGCTGGTTTTTGTCTATTATTTGGCTTATTTGAATATGTGCAGTAGTTCTAATTCCTTATTTTTTCCAAACTGCATTCCACAGCCCTTGAATTCCCATTGGAGCATAATGAATCTATGCCATAGACTTTACTACATACAACTAACCCATTGACGTTGAGCTTCCCTTACAGTGCCTAGATGTATGATAGCATTAGGTGTTTTCTGCATCTTCACGGGTCAGTGGTGTGTTTCAACACAGCTGGCCAGCAAGGGCTAAATGACTGGATCCTACAACTCCATATCATTTGCAGGTATTCCTGCAGTTTGGTGTAGTGGTTAAGTGTGCAGACTCTAATCTGGGAGAACCAGGTTTGATTCCCCACTCCTCCACTTGCAGCTGCTGGATGACCTTGGGCAGAGCTGTTCTTGAAAGAGCAGTTTCTGTCATAGCTCTCTCAGTCCCACCAACCACACAGGGTATCTGTTGTGGGGAGGGGAAGGGAAAGGAGTCTGTAAGCTGCTCTGAGACTCCAAGTGAAGGGCAGGGTATAAATCCAATCTCCTCTTCCTCCTCCTGCTCCTCCTCCACAGCCATGTCAATGTAGAATGTTAGAGGGTTTTAAGTTATGCACAAGAGGCGGGACCCGCGATATTCGCGGCGGGGAGGTATTCCCCGCGGCTCCCAGGTGGCTCGCCTGCTGAAGCCGCAGGAGCTCCACAGAGGAGGATGTGGCAGCAGCTGCAGGTGAGCCCAGCAGACGGTCAGTTGGGCTCGCCAGGATTCCCCCCCCCCACGAAAGCAGCAACGGCTGCAGCTAGCCACCAGCCCTCCAAGATTTTTCCCCTCCAGCCACTGCAGCCATGAGCAGCAAAGGCGGTGAGCCCTGTGCGGCTCTTCTCCCTCCCCTGCCACCGCTGCCGCTGCCAGCAGCAATGACGGCAATGGCCCCCCAGCAATGGCCGCGGCTCCTAGCCGCCGGCTGCCAAGGCTTCTCTTCCTGTGCCGCCGCCACCAGCAGCCACAGTTACTATTGGTAAGTGCTTTCTCTGCGCATGCCCAGGGAAAGCTCTTTTTCTTTTGGGGGGATTTAGATATCCCCTGTATACTTTTTTCAACTTTTCAGATTTTTCTGCACATGTGGGGATTGCCCCAAATATTCAGGATTTCATTTAATGGCAAGTTATATTGAGAAAGTAAATAACTTTATTTGGTCATTCTTTGTAGTGCGTTGTCTGCTGTATGTATCTGTCCTTCTTGCATTCTGTCCTCTTTAAATCAGTCTCTCCTTTTCTTTCCCCCCATTCCTCTAATAATTTTTGTCATATACCCTTTGAATACTCTGTGTGTCTTGCTTTGGGTGCTTTTAATTGCAGCTGTCTCAGCAGGACTTGATATTGCTCAGAAAACTTGCATGTGAGTGACTCACAAAGAAGAGCTTAGGAAAGACTTTTGATCTGTGCCATTTCCCCTCTGTGACATTTCCTCTCTTCCTCCGTTTGCCTCTCATGGTAGAACTGTTTTCTTTAGGAAAATACATGCTCCTGGACGCATGCTGTTGAGGCTATGCAAGGGCAGGGGGATTTGTAGAAGGGACTTGGTGGGAGGAGGGGGAAGGGCTGCTTAATCCTTCCTGAGCCTGGCAATTCTCATCTGTAAATGGCTCCCCAAGCTGTCTGCCCCTTCAGGCAGCTGTGCTTCCAGTTTTGGGGAAAGAGGTTGTGTGTGTTTGCAAGGAAGTGCGGTAAGCAGAGGAAGAATACCCGTCCCCTCACCATTATAAGACAAACTTAGCATCGGAACGTCCTGTGTTGCCCCATAGTATGTCTCTTTGTTATAATAGTTTCTGGCGACAGATACATCAGTTACTCTAGAACACAGCAACCAGGCTACACTCATGGGCTGGATACAGGGATTGCATCATCCCTGTGCTGAAATGCTGGCATAGGTTGCCTGCCCCCCCCACCCCCACCCCGGGCACAATTCAGAGTGCCAGTTGTTACCTTTTAAGGCCTTAAATTGCTTGTGCCTGAGTTTGTGTAGGATCACCTTTTATCCTGTCCAGCATATGTGAAGGTTGGGTTCTTTAAAATAATGTTTATATAGAGGCAGCATGATGTAAAGCTCAACCAATGTGGTCTCTGCTTCAGCCTTCCACCTCACAGACTTAACTCCAGTGGCTTTTGAACCAAATAAGTTCAGCAACAATGAGGGAAACAGGGAAAGAACAGTAATTTTTAATTACTCCCAGGAATACAGGAATAAAGTGTTTCAGAAAAGAGGATAGAAACTGTTTACAGGTCTGGCTGGGCCCATTTGTTCGTAAGGTTACAGTTGATAATTTAGGAGTGTAGAGAGCAGTTGGCAGCCAAGCTGGCGTTCCTGAGGTGAATATTGGCCTTTCCTTGACCTCAGGATTCTCACAGTGTAAGTGTGAGCTTCTCTCAGAAACCCCAAATCTTTCACTAGTTTCCCTCAGCAATTGGGACTTTGAGACAGCTTCGTCTTCTTCCTCAAGCTAGTCTGCTTTATCACAGAAAACAGGTTCCAAGACTTCCAAAGTCTCTTGCAACAGGTTCTCTTCCAGTTAATGATCTGAAGACACTAATCTTATCTCCACACATTTACTGGTTTAGCCTGCTTACACAGCAAACTCTGAGACAGGATCCCTCCAGTCCTGCTTTCTCTGAAGGTTCAGACCCTCCTGTGCTAGTGGAACAGCTTTTTCACTATCACTCACCCCTCCCACATGGCTCCTCCAGCCCTCCAAGGGATCCTGGCTGGCTGCTAGCTGCTCTGCTCACTCACCGGGCAGGACTAAAGGGGATTAATCTTCTAGTCTGCTTTATCACAGAAAACAGGTTCCAAGACTTCCAAAGTCTCTTGCAACAGGTTCTCTTCCAGTGAATGATCTGAAGATACTAATCTTATCTCCATGCATTTACTGGTTTAGCCTGCTTACACGGCAAAACTCTGAGACAGGATCCCTCCAGTCTTGCTTTCTCTGAAGGTTCAGACCCTCCTATCTGTCTGTGCTAGTGGAACAGCTTTTTCTCTATCACTCACCCCTCCCCTCCCACATGGCTCCTCCAGCCCTCCAAGGGATCCTGGCTGGCTGCTAGCTGCTCTGCTCACTCACCGGGCAGGACTAAAGGGGATTAGTGTTTTTCGAAAAGAGCAGGAACTTTGCCCATCCATCACAACCTGCCGGTCAAGATGCTTTTCCCAAAGCTTGTGCCCCTGCTTTAAGAGTGAGGTGGGAAGCCACCAAAGACAGGGCGTTTTTAGTGGTGGTACCTCATCTTTGGATTATTCTCCCACTTGAAGCTCACCTTGTATTTTCTTGTATTCAGACATTTCTTGTTATCTAGACTTTTAACTGAGAAATTCCATCTTTTTAGTTGTTTGTATGGCTGGCTTCCAGCCTGTTATTCATACTGCATTTAGGGCACTTTTGTGTCTCTTTCCTTGTTTCTGGTTTTAATACGGATAACTTTTTTGCCCGTGGCTTTATGATTTTATTGCTGTACTGTTTTTTTAACCTTGTGAGCTACTTTGATCAGACCTGGAAAGGCTGTGTATACATTTTCTAAATAAATATGTTCTTAGGTTCACTACCACCCTCTCCAGATCAAGAATCTCAGATACCAGGTGGAAAGACCTTTCCCTTCCCCATGGAGTTATGTGCTAGGCAGAGTAGGTAATACTGAGCTATACTGACCAGTAACACAGGAAACACAATAAGCTTCAGGGCTTTATATGGAACTGAATTCAATTTATCATCCAGTACTATATATATAGTATTAAGATGCTGAGCTGCAGACTGGAAGGTCTGTAGTTCGGCAGTTCGAGACCCTAGTGCCGCATGATGGAGTGAGCTCCCGTCTCTGGCTCCAGCTCCTGCCAACCTAGCAGTTCGAAAGAAAGAAATTGCAAGTAGATAAATAGGTACTGCTTCGGTGGGAAGGTAACAGCGTTCCGTGCGACTTGGTGTTTAGTCATGCCGGCCACATGACCATGGAAATGTCTTTGGACAGCGCTGGCTCTTCGGCTTGGAAACTGAGATGAGCAACGCCCCTCGGGTCGCCCGTCTCTGGCTCCAGCTCCTGCCAACCTAGCAGTTCGAAAGAAAGAAATTGCAAGTAGATAAATAGGTACTGCTTCGGTGGGAAGGTAACAGCGTTCCGTGCGACTTGGTGTTTAGTCATGCCGGCCACATGACCATGGAAATGTTTTTGGACAGCGCTGGCTCTTCGGCTTGGAAACTGAGAGGAGCAACGCCCCTCGGGTCGGATTCGTCTGGCTTTTGAGCAAGCAAAACCTTTACCTTTACCTTACCTCAGAATACTGTGAGGCTGTATGTCCAGGTTCCCTGCTTCAAGGAACAGTCGCCTTTAAGGAAGAAGAGATGTAGGTTCAGCTTGATATGGCAGTATACGGTCCAGCTAGCAGATGCCCAGGTACTTTGCAGTTTCTCCATATGCTGTTCTTTAAGGAGAAACAGGGCAGAAGGACATGGAAAGCGATGCATACTGCATAAGTAGCCTGTTATCTGGGCACCCACCTGTGTGTAGGGGGAAGGGATCCTGTTTATTCCAGATCAGCAGGCAAGTGGCAGTCAGTAAGTATATAGTTCATCTGTTCTTGGTAGGAACTTTCCTTTTCTTACTCTTTTTGGTCTTTCATGTGGGCTAAGAGAGTGACATTGGCTTATTTGTGGAACTGCATGAAATAAATTAATTATTGGCCTTGGCCCATGATGAACTTGTGTTTACGGTCTGTCTCTCTTGCATTTCTGTAATGTGCATGCCAATGAACGTGTCCCATTTTTGCAAATGGGGGAAAGAGGTGCCAGTGTGTGCTTGTGTGATCTTGTCTTAAGTGCCTTATGCTGTCAGTGAGGGCTAAAAATAATACAAGTAGCTTATCATGGCAAAATGTTTAAGTGGCTGTTCTGCGTCGAATCATCTCTGAGCTTGCCTTAGCACTAGTACAGAGCTTTTCTCTTGAGTTTATCCACAGTTTTAAATATTTAAACATTATTAAAGCCTGTGCTATTATTATTTAACTTAGCCTATTTATTCCGGGGGTATTGAGCATTGCACTTTCTACTGCTGTAGTCAAACATGATCTAGGATGATGATATTGCTCTTTAACCACACAATTAAGTTTTCACATTTATCCATGTTTTTGTCCTTCATCCAAGGGGCTCAGAGTGATATACATATTTTTGTCTGCACAACATTTTGCCCACACATGAACCATGTAAGCAGGGCTCTTTTTGTAGAAAAAGCCCAGCAGGAACTCAATAGCATAATAGGCCACACCCAACAGCAGGAACTCATTAGCATATTGGGCCACATCTCTGACAGCACAGCTCATTAGCACATTCAGCCGCACCCCATGTTACCAGAAGTGTGGTTATCCAGCCACACCCACCTTTTACTTGTTATTCTGTTTACCTTGTTTGTTGTCAAAACCCAGGGCTTTTTTTGTAGCAGGAACTCCTTTGCATGTTAGGCCACTCACCCCTAATGTAGCCAATCCTAATGAGTTTCTGCTGTTGGGTCTGGCCTATTATGCTAATGAGCTCCTGCTGGGCGTGGCCAACTTGGGAGCCAGCCGGAACTCCATTCCTGTGCGTTCCTGCCCAAAAATAGCCCTGCATGTAAAACAGATTAGATTAGAGGCTAGTTAGGCTGAGAGGCTAATTATGTGCAGATGGGCTGTCTACACTGGATAGTGTCCACGAGTGTGCTGGCCCCACCCCCCTCCACATGATCTAAGTCATCTCAGTGGTGCCCACATGTACCCTCCCCATAATCAGCAACATTCAGAAAGCAGTAGCGTTGATCATGGGGAAGGTGATGTATGTACGGGCACTTCCTCTGTGCGTTGGCATTGGGCAGATAACGATGTAGGATGGGTGGGGCCAGTGTGCTTGTTTTTGCCCCCTCTCCCTCCCCACATGGTGAGTCCATTTTATAGGTGCGTTATCTGCACAGGACAACAATGACTGGCCCAAGGGCACCCAATGAACTTCTTGGTGAGTGGGGATTTGATTTTGGATCTCCTAACTCCCAGCTGGCACTCTAACCACTCAACTACGCTGACAGTCACGCTGTTGGGTACTTGTGAACTTGCTTAAGTTAATGAAACTCAGGGTTTCAGGTGCTGTATTTTGCATCTGATGAGTATGTAGTAAGGGCTAATGATATCTGGGTACCATGCTAGATTGCGGTAATTCCCTTTTAAAAATGTTAACATGGGCATTGTCATAGAAAGGTTAAAAGGTAGCATGCAGAGTTTGGTGGAAGAAAAAGAGGTGCATTATTATTAGTGATTTATTCTCTAAGCACTGATAAGTTCAGGAGAGAATGTCAGAAGTGATGATGGCATGGATTCTATGGAAGCGAGACATTAGCTGTAGGTATGACCAACCAAGCTGATTTGGGGATATTTAACACACAGTGACAGATCTGAAATCAGTATCTCCATACATTGGCCCCGATACATGCGCCTGGGACAAAATGGCATATTTCAGCAGTCTCTGAGATAGAGGTCCTCTCTTTTTCTGCCTCTGAGGTCATTAGGTGCTATGGAGTACAATGAGTACTTAAAATAGTGCTTTGTATTTCTTAGTAAAGGTAAAGGTTTCCCTTGCTTGAAAGCCAGTCGAATCCGACTCTAGGGTTGCGGTGCTCATCTCCGTTTCAAAGCCGAAGAGCCAGCGCTGTCCGAAGACATTTCCGTGGTCATGTGACTGGCATGACTAAACGCCAAGGCGCACGGAATGCTGTTACCTTCCCACCGAAGTGGTACCTATTTATCTACTTGCAATTTCTTGCTTTCGAACTGCTAGGTTGGCAGGAGCTGGAACCAGACACGGGAGCTCACTCTGTTATGCGGCACTCGGGTCTCGAACTGCTGAACTACCGACCTTCCAGCCTGCGGGTTCAGCGTCTTAACCACTTGAGCCACCACAGCTCCTTGTATTTCTTACGGACCACTACATTAGTATTTCGCAAGCTATTCTGATTTCAAGTAGAGGAACAAATGATTACAGGAGGGTTTTCTTTTGCGTATACAAAGCATGGAGCAGTCTGGAAGGATGTACTGATTTCTGTAAACCATAAAATTTTGAGCTTTGTTTTGCTGTTAGGATTATTGGTATTAATAAGGGAGGGGCTGTGGCTCAGTAGTAGCACATCCACTTTGCATGCAGAAAAGTCCCCAATCCAATCCCTGTCCTCTCCAGTTAAAAGGATTGGGTAGCAGGTGATAAGAGAGATCCCTCCTCGGAGAGATGCTGCAAATCAGAGAAGACCATTGGTCTGACTCCGTATAAGGAAGCGTCAAGTGTACATACATGTGTTGGTTCTTTCTCTCTCTAAACAAAAGCTGTAGTCTTGTCTGTGTATCCAAGCCCTTCTCATTAGTTGTCTGGATTCTAGTGCATTTTTTGTCCAATTATTCATAGTACGGATTGAAGACCACTGTGGTAGGATATGTTTACATAGCAATGACTGGATATTATGTTTGTTGTCTTTGATCTCCATAAATGCTCTCCTTATTTTTCTCATTTAATAGTCTTGATCCAGAGTGCTTGGCTTAGGTTTTAACATTGGCAAATCAATTAAAAACGCCCACCTAAATTACTTTGATTTAAACTGGCTCATTTCCTCTTCCATCAAGCCAAACATACTTACGCCCTTACAGCAACCCTCCAAGAGCTTGATAAACTCTATTGTTGCTTTTTGCCTTGATCTATAAAAGGGGTGGGGGTGTCAAGCCAATGACAGAGGCTGGGTTGCTTTTAGCAAATTGTGTAGGCCTATTTTTTAAGTATTTCAAAATCTGTTTAAAAGAGATCTGTTTAGCAGGTTTAAGAAGATCTGGAACTGCCTGATCACATCTGTGCTTATGAATGTCGTGGTGTCCCTTCCTTCTTCCCAAAAGCAAAGAATGAATCCTGTCTTTCTTCACCTCCTTGGAGGGGGAAGCCGAGGAGCCGTGACCTTTTTGTCTGTAGGGAGAACTTGCGTCAAGCCTTACTGAGGAAGGAGGGTGGCCGCCGCCAGACCTGGCCAGTTAGCCAACCCTCAATTGGCCAGCACTTCTCTTCAAGAAGACAGGGGGGCGGGCGAATGGCTGCGCCTGCGCCAGGGCAGGCATCCGTGTTTTGTCTGTAGGGAGAATCCATTTGGGAAACAGCCAGAGATGTGGAGTGAAATTTTTTCCATGGCCTCTGTTTTTCTGCAAAAACCTTTGTTTCTAAGCATTCATTGTTTCATAAAATTAATAACAGTGAATGGATACCATTGCCAATAAAGTAACAGACAGCCTTGGCAGTTTCAAAGTTGTACTTGATGTTTTTAAGGTGGTGATTCCTAGGAATTGTGTGAGATAGTCCATGTATGTTTTGTTTTGTAAACTGGAGAAGGGTAATAAAACCACAAGTATATATAGTAATCCAAGTAAAAATGAAGTTATGAATTCCCCAGTTGAGCTATGAAGGTGAAATAATAAAAACAAAGCTCAGATTTTTATTTATGTCTTCCCTTTGCATGGTTGAAGGGATATTGGAAGCATCAATCTGATGTGGAAGTAATAAGTGATGTGGTGCCCCAGTGACCTCTGTGGGGAAGAATAAAATTCTGTTGATATAGATGAGCAGACAAAACTGTGTCTATGGCGTATCGTATATATACATTAAAATTAGTGTATCAAGTTTTCGGTGTCCTTGATTTCCGTCTGAAAATTTAACAGTTTAATGAAAACTCATGCTAATAATGCCTTTATATTTTTAATGTGTTGTTCCAATAGAAACAGTTTTCATACAAAGCTTTGAATGTGGGTGAATATAACATTTAAACTACACTCAATGTTCCCCTCCCCCCAATCAAATACTTCAGTCCAAGTGTTTGTTGCTTTTGGGACTTTAAAAAAATGAAAGACTGAATTTTTTTCTTTATTTTATATATAAGGAAAAATGAAAACACATTTTTTTCCTGGAAAATCCACATCACTGGAAATTATAGGAAGGTGCTTGGCTTGGAGCCTCCCAAAGATTTGTGATTTAGCCTGATCCCCAATGCCAGCCATTTTGTGATAGGCCATGGCAGCCATTTTGTGGTGATGCCCACTTTCTTTTCTCCAGAATTCCAAGTGCTCACAGTCTGGTGTAAATGCTAGGAATGATCCTTTAACAGTTTCCACTAAGAGCTTTTATACTGGTGCTAGAACCACCCCCACCCCCACCTCCCCAATCCCAGACTCTGTAACTTAGAAAAACTCCTCCGGTTTTCTTTTTGGCCCTTTTGCATTAGTGTGTTTGTGTGGCTGAAAGGGAAGACATTTATCTGTAAAAGGCAAAGCTCTTGCTTGTGATAGAAAGAATTAGCTTGTCTGTCATTTTTTTTTTTTTAAACGGCTGGCGCGTGTGGCCTCTCCTGTAAGCAATCTGTACAGCATCAGAACGCCTTCTCGATTCCATAGGAGGGCGAGGATAAAGGCTGGCCAACTTCAAGAGCGCAGCCGTGCAGCAGACGGCTCTTGGGGAGACTGGGACGGTTGCTTTTGTAGCTTTTCTTTCATCAAGCCATCTGCACTTCCCACAGCTCCATCTCCTTGTGGCTCAAAGAGATTTTCTAATGCTTTCTCCGGACAGTGTGTGCCAGCAGAAGAGATTAGCAACTAGCACTCATTCATGGGTGGAAAATTACAGGATCAGGTGAGGGCTGTCGAAATGAAACCATCACAGGAACTTGTTTAAAAAGTGGGATGACCCCCCCACACACACACACAGCCCCCCCCCAAAAGAAAACTGCCCGCAGTCATGTATTTCGTGGTATTTCATGTATTTCACTTTTCAGTAGTTAGTGACAGATTAACAAGCCTAAAGTTGGCCCTTTTGTTTTTTCGGACTTGCCAATACCTTTGGAAGAAGGGGTTTGCTCACTCACTGTGAGTAAGTCTTTTACTCCCACCTGCCATTGCCCAACTTGCTTCTATCCTTCTCTGTCCTTCATGGAGTGAGATTCTGATCTGGGGCACTTTAAAATATGTGTTCCCTTGCTCTTTCCTTTGGCGAGATGGCTGTATGAAAGGGCTGTGCTGCCACAGTAGAATCAGTTCTTGGGCAGTCATGGTGCTCCCTTCTTCTCTCATGTTCCTCTTGCTGTGTTGTGTCAGGCATATGACATGACTCTGTGGTAACTGTGTGGATGTATCATCTCTCACTCTCTCGGCTTTGCAGGGCTGCTGGCCCTGCCAAGTAGTGCTGGTGCACTGACAAGGAAGGGGGGAAGCCAGGGACACCAAAGGTGTAATTTATCCACGCCTTGAAGGTGTGATCCCTGTCGCTGGCTGTTCATTTGAAGTCTTCTGTTCAGCAACAACCATTGCTAGAGGCGTGTTGCCATCTGTCTTTACGAAGGGTGACAGGTGGGAGAAGAAGGGGTCACTTTGGATGGAAGCCAGGGAGTGCAGCGGCAGAGATGGGCAGTGTTGTTAATACTGGTGTTAATAAGGTTCATCACTGATCATCCTTGCGTTTTGTTTTTTACTTTTCTGCCAAAGAGCTTAGAGTGCATGTGTGGTTATCCCAAAATAACTTTCAGGAATATTAGGCTGAGAGAATGACTGGCCCAATGTTACCCAGAGAGCTTTACAGCTGAGCCAGGATTGGAACCTAGGATTTTGTGTGGTCCTGCAGTATTGGGGCATTGGCCCACTGAGTTTAATACTGTGTGCTGAGGGAGGGGGTCTTACAGAGAGGAAGGTCTTTCCCATCATCTGCTGTCTAATGTCCTTTAACTTAAAGATGCCAGGGACTGAACCTGGGACCTTTGGCGTGGACCAAGACACGGTGTCTTCCTCTCACATTCAAACATTCTGTTTACTACAGTATATTAGTACAATGGGTAGTGACAACATGGGCTAGATGTTACCATGTGAAGTCTGTGTGAGTCTGGCCTACCTAACAGTTTGAGTCCAGATCCACAGTAAACTAAGTTTAATGAAAGGAAGAAAACTTTCCTTCTACCACTTCTTAAACGAAAAGAGCTTCTGACTTAGGTTCCAATTTAAAACACACCTGAAGTTTGATCAGCAACCCACACGATGCTAATAAGATATCTTTGACAAAGTGGTGAAGGATCTCTGTAAGAAACTGAGAATCTGGGTAGAAAGTTAACTTGATAGAGGAAAAGTGTTCAAGACTCTGGTCTGGGGAATGAGCAAATTCAAGCTGTCAAGACACCAAGCATCCAATAATAACCCTCAGTATTGGAAACTGTATAGAAAAATTGCTTTTTGCTTTCTATATCCACATGCCTTTTCCTGTGATGTCTTTTGATAACATGCTGTGTCTTGTTTCCTGTTGCAAGCCAAATGGTGAGGCCACATGGCCTCAATAGCCATGCCATAAACCCACATTCTTTCACACTTTCATGCCAATTGCCAGACCTCATGGCTACACTTTCTGGCTGACTTGCGACCAGTCACGTACACAATGAAGTAGCTGGAGTTTGGATCAGATGACTGCAGGCGGGGTCCCAAACTTATAGCCTATCCCCACACGCAGCTATTGCAACCAACAATTGGGCACACCCATGCCCACTCGCAATTCCGCCTGGAGGAAGGAGCCGGAGCCAGAGAACAGCAAGCCCTGCCACCTGGGTGCCGGTAGGCAGCCCCACCACTTGTATACTATGTGGCCTTAGTTAGGGAATAGTGATATTTGGAACCTGCATGTAAACCACTCAGAGACCCTTCGGGGTCAGAGCGGTCTATAAATCGAATGGATGATGATGAGGAGGAGGAGGATGATGATGATGATGATGATGATGATGCAAGAAATACTCAAATACCTCCCCCTCCACACCCTCCATGACCACTGTTCCATACAACAGATCCACCCCATAGATCTGTACAGGGGCATTACAGTCTCAGATGTTTCATTCTCAATCCCTTTCCTAATCATCCCTACCTTAAGAGTTTGACTTTTTTTCAATGCTGCAGCACACTGAGTTAGAATATAAGAGAAGTCATGTTGGGTCAGGCCAGTGGCCCATCCAGTCCAACACTCTGTGTCACACAGTGGCCCAAACCCAAGTGCCATCAGGAGGTCCACCAGCAGGACCAGAACTCCAGAAGCCCTCCCAGTGTTGCCCCCCAAGCACCAAGAATACAGAGCATCACCCTGGAGGAAATGACTACATTGGAGTGTTGTTTAATGTACTGAAAAGTACAGGATTCCCTCCCATTCCTGGCCTGGCCTGGGTGGGCTAAAACCCTGTACAGAAACCCATGTAAAGAGACTTTCGCTCCAGGCATCCAAATGTTATGCAATTTACTCCACTTAGAGGAAGTGTGAGAAGTCAAGGAGAGAATGAGAGAGGGGCACAGGTTTGAGGAGGGAATCCAAGCACCAAGATAGGGGTGCCAATTCCTCCCCCCTAAGATGGAACAATACCTGTACACACGTAGTCTTTCAAGTATGGAGGGGCACGCCTTGTTCGACCCAACCTGCAAATAGGTTCTGGTGGAGTTATGCTTTCAGGGGCCCTGGATGACTCACTGTCCAGTGAGTCCGGCTGGCTTGGTTCAGAGGGTTCACTATCCTGAGTGGGGAATAGCCCACACTCTGGTTCTATGGGGGGCTGAGCAACACTCTCCTTCCCGACTGGAGTCCCTCGATGCTCGCCTTCTGGGTTGGGGATTGTGTCAGGTTTGGTGCTGGACTTGAGACTGGAGTCAGCCCACCTCTGCCTGAGCTGATCTATGTGGTGCTGCTATTTCCTGCCATTTGCTAGCTGCGCCACATACATACGGGAACCCAGAACATCAGAGATAATGACGGGAAGCCATAAGTGACCCCCTCCGTAGTTCCGCGCAAAGACCTTGGCTTTGCGCCGGCTTTCCAGGACCTCTGGTCTGGGGGGCCGGGTTTCTGTCAGGTCCGGATGGATCCTGTCCAGAAGGGTAGTGAGTCTCCGACCCATCAGGAGCTCTGCTGGGCTCCTCCCAGTGGCCGTACAGGGGGTGATGTGCTGCCTCAGGAGGAAAGAGGCTAACTTCTGCCCTCAATCCCCCGGACCCAACTTTTTAAGAGCCTCTTTGGTAGTCCGAACCATCCGTTCGGCTTGGCCATTTGTGGCCGGATGGAACAGCGCGGACGTTACAAGCCTTATGAGGTTGTCCCCCCAAAACTTAGCAAACTCAGAAGAGGTAAACTGAGGCCCGTTATCAGATACCAATACGTCCGGTAACCCGTGAGTGGAAAAGACCCGGCGCAACACGTTAATAACAGCAGTTGTTGTAGTTGTGCGCATGTTAACAACCTCTAACCATTTCGAAAATGAATCGACTAAAATCAAAAACATTTGCCCTTGAAACGGGCCAGCAAAATCAATATGAAGCCTCGACCAAGGCTTACTCCTGCTTTCCCAGTGTTGGACCAGGACTTGAGGTGGGTCAGGTCTCGATTGTTGGCACGTCATACAGTGCCAGACCCAGTCCTCGATGTCAGCATCCAACTTTGGCCACTAGACATAGCTCCTTGCCAGAGCTTTCATATGAACTATGCCCGGATGGCCATCATGGAGAGCTTCCAACACTCTTGCCCGTAGCTTGGGCGGCACCACCACCTGGTTCCCCTACAAAAGACAACCTTTGTTGACAGAGAGTTCTGATTGCCTTGAGTGGTAAGGCCGAAACTCCGGTTCCACTCGACCTGCCGGCCACCCCCTCGAAACCCAGTTAAGGACTCGGGAGAGGGTAGAGTCCTTAGCCAACACAGCGGCAATGTCCGATGAGTGGACCGGAGGCTGAGGCAGTTCATCAATAGCCATTACATTGTACGCGGGAGCAGGGTCAGAGTCAGTCTGTGGCAGAGGGCAGCGGCTGAGAGCGTCCACATGTCCGATTGCCTTGCTAGGCCGATGTTCCAGGTCAAAATCATATGCTGAGAGAAACACAGCCCAGCGCAACATGCGGGGCGACATTACATGAGGCATTTGGCGGTCAGGAGCAAAAAGTCCCAGCAGCGGTTTATGGTTGGTAACAAGGAGGAACCGGCGGCTGTATACAAAGTCGTGGAATTTTTAAATTCCAGCCACCAACGCTAGGCCCTCCTTGTTGATCTGGGCGTAGTTTTCTCCCGCAGCCGTTAGAGACCATGAATAATAGGTGATTGGTGCCTCTCGCCCATCCTCCAAGCATCCGAGCAAAGGGGAAGAAGCAGGGAGCATGTCTTGTCATTGTCCAGAAGTGGGATAGAGAAACAGATGGACGTAATACTTGTCAACGGAAGCTTCTGTAGCCAGTTGGCTTGAACCGAGCAGAAGTGTATGCCTGCTGGCAGAATTTGGGCCTCAATTATAGGGCAACCAGGAGGCTAAAAAAACAACAACACAAGATTGGAAATGGGGAAGTGGGCAAGCTGGAGAACCAGATATGCAGTCTGGCTGGATGGAGGGGGCTCAGGGTCCTGGGAAAACTCCTAAACAATGTGTGAGGTGGAGGCATCCTGGCAGGGGCAGTGAGCAGTCTGGATCCAAACAGCAGAGCTTTTGGCAGGCAATCTAAATAGTGTAAATGGGATCATGCAAGGCAGGAAAACCTTTAAGTGGAAAATTCTAAGTTAGGAAAGTTTCTTTCCTTGGCCAATGCTAATGTGACAGGTTGCTCTTGCGACTAAAGGCACCCTGATTGTTCACTGAGTGGGCTTGATTAATGACTTGGTAACCAGCTCCTGCCAACCTAGCAGTTCGAAAGCAAGAAATTGCAAGTAGATAAATAGGTACCACTTCAGTGGGAAGGTAACAGCGTTCCGTGCGCCTTGGTGTTTAGTCATGCCGGCCACATGACCACGGAAACGTCTTCGGACAGCGCTGGCTCTTCGGCTTTGAAACGGAGATGAGCACCGCAACCCTAGAGTCGGATTCGACTGGCTTTCGAGACTCCCTGAGACAGCCAGTTCGGTTCCATTTAGCATGGTGAAGTTAGGTGCCAGCCCTACTGTGGACCCACCATCTTTTGCAGCAGTTAGAGTATCAGGGTAGGATCTGGAAGTCTGAGGTTTGCTGGGAGACCCTGGGCCTGTCATTCTGGTGGTTGTAGGGATAAAATGGAGGAAGATCAACTCATAACTGGCTTTGGATTTTACTCGA
>NW_015169175.1:1009672-1023790 GCF_001447785.1 Gekko japonicus
TAAATAAAGATCCCAAATACCGGAACAGGGATACAGTTTGAAGAAGAAAAAGAGATTGGATTTATACCCTGCCCTTCACTCGGAGTCTCAGAGCGGCTTACAAACTCCTTTCCCTTCCCCTCCCCACAACAGACACCCTGTGAGGTAGGTGGGGCTGAGAGAGCTCCGAGAGATCTGCTCTTTCAAGAACAGCTCTGACAGAACTATGGCTTGTCCAAGGTCATCCAGCAGCTGCAAGTGGAGGCGTGGGGAATCAAACCCGGTTCTCCCAGATTAGAGTCTGCACACTTAACCACTACACCAAACTGGCTGTTTGATGGAAAAGAGATGTTGTAACCTCTACCTGTCTTTCTTCAGTGTTATGTTCAAACCATAAATAAAAGTTAACTCCTTGTCTGTTTAATGGTGCAGAGTGTGAATAGAACTGTGTTTGAGCCCCCAGTGTTTGAGTGAGGGGCGATTATTAAAGGAGGCGGGGCTACCGTATCTGCTGCTGTCTCTGTGAGTGAGAGAGAGGACATGAGTTGTGAAATTGTCTTGGCTCTCTTTAGATAGAGTAGTGATGTGTGATGGCCTGCCCTGCTTGTAACCCTGAACCTGAAAGAGAAAGGGGTTGTGGAGGATAGTAGACACTCTGTGTGAGGGAGAAAGGGGCATCACACTGCATCATCCAGGCAGAAGGGTTGCTCTTCTGCCTGGACAGCAGAGGACAGCAGAGGTTAGGCAGTCATGGCTTCTCTATGCCACCACCCACCTTCCACTGATGATACTGGTGGCTGCTTAGGAGCATCAGGCAGCATCCAGAGCCAAAAAGGAAGTGAGGTTGCAGCCCCATGTTTGCTTAGGTAGGTGGGTGCAGCAGTGGTTAGGAGCAGGAGGTGCCATGTGCTTGCCTGCTCTGTGTGTTGCACCCATGCTTGGGAATGGGCCTGCTGGACCACATCCTGCCAAGCCCCCCCCCCAAACCTCTGTCCAGGCCTGATACTGTTTCTCCTGAAGAAGGAGGAGGAGGAGGAAGGAGGAAGGAGGAGATTGGATTTATACCCCGCCCTTCACTACCTGAAGGAGTCTCAGAGCGGCTTACAATCCATTTCCCCTCCCCACAATACCACCCACCTTCCTCTGATGATTCTGGTGGCTGCTTAGAACTGCTCATGAGAGAACAGCTCTGAAAGAACTTGTAACTGACCCAAGGTCACACCAGCAGCTGCATGTGGAGGAGTGGGGAATCAAACCCAGTTCTCCCAGATTAGAGTCCACGCTCGTAACCACTACACCTGTCTGAAGCTCAATACTGCCATGCTTCTCCATTCCTTGCACTTCTGTTGCTCAGTAGTACGAGTAGATGAGTCCTGGACATGCATCTGTGAAGCTGCCCCAAGTTGGCTCAAATAGTTAGGGCTGCATATCAGCTCCGTTGGACTCACAGCCTCAAAAACGAGCTCAATTTAAAGCAAGGATGGAAGACGCCACCACCTCTTTGACCTATACCTGATTTGAACTTTCCATTTGGAGCGCCAAACAAAACTGAAGAATGATTCATCTGATAGTCTTTGCGGTTCTGGCTTTTTTAATTTGGGTGGCTGTGTGAAGATTGCTGCACCTTTTAATGTTGGTAGAAGTAGAGCAGGAGTGAATCATGCCTCTTTTAAAAACATCTCTACTTCTGAAAGAGGCCATCGAGCAATGTGAGGATAATTGCTGTTAAAGTGAATTTGAATATTTTATCTACAATACTGTGCCTAAAATGACACCAGGGAATAGGCTTAACATCTGGAAACTTGATGGATGCTTTTGTGGTATGAATTTAGTCAGGTGGTAACTAATCACTCATCCCATCTTCCTTGACTAATACGTAGGGAGAAGCTTCCCCGCTGGTAGCTATTCAAGGACAAAGGAATGGGCAGCAGCCAGTCACATACTTCCCAAATAATATTGCGTGCACCTATGTATTTTATACAAATGCAATTTATGCTGTCAGCAGGGGGGAGCAAACTGGCGAGGGGCTGTGGCTCAGTGGAAGAGCCTCTGCTTTGTGTGCAGAAGGTCCCAGGTTCAATCCCCGGCATCTCCTGTTAAAAGGACCAGGTAGGAGGTGATGGGAATGTCGTGCCAGGTAGCGGAGATATAAACTTCATAAAGGACACAAACACAAAGGGGTTTTTTTTACTTACAATAAAAATGCTTAAAACATTAGCACTCTTGCAATATTTTGTTTATTTAATAGCGTCCAATAACTGACACCTCTTGCTCTGAATTATTGCATCAAAATGTTTGTGCTGTTGCAATCTTGAGTATGCTGTTCAGGTGTGTATCTGTAAGCTGCAAACCTACGATGACGCAGCAACAGCAGAACTGGAAGCAGCAGCAGCAGAAGACAGCCAGTTCCACTGCAGGCCTGATAGAAGCCCTCCAGGGGCCTCATTTGGCCCCCGGGCTGCATGTTTGTATACTGATCTATGATTAGCCCTTATGCAAAGGAATAACGATCAGAAATGAAAGGGTTATAGGGGAAAGAGAGTTGTGTGGCATCGCAGAATCACAGAGTTGGAAGGGACCTCCAGGGTCTTCTATTCCAACCCCCTGCACAATGCAGGACATTCACAAATACCTCCCCCTCCACACCCGCAGTGACTGCTGTTCCAAGCCCAGAAGATGACAAAAAAACCCTCCATGATCTCCAGCCAAACTGGCCTGGAGAAAAATTGCTTCCTGGCCCCAAAGTGGCACTCAGCATTCCCCTAGGCGTGTAAGAAAGGGCCACAAGAACTAAGCACTGATGCAACCCTTCCTGCCCTCATAAACTGCCTAAGTTCACAGAATCAGCTTTGTTGTCAGATGGCCATCTAGCCTCTGTTTGAAAACTTCCAAAGAAGGAGAGCCCACCACCTCCCGAGGAAGCCTGTTCCACTGAGGAACCTCTCTAACTGTCAGGAAGTTCTTCCTAATGTTTAGCCAAAAACTCTTCTGATTTAATTTCAACCCGTTGGTTCTGGTCCGACCTTCTGGGGTGACAGAAAACAACTCTGCACCATCCTTTATATGACAGCCCTTCAAATACTTGAAGATGGTTATCATATCACCTCTCAGTTGTCTCCTCTCCAGGCTAAACATGCCCAGCTCCTTCAAGCTTTCCTCATAGGGCTTGGTCTCCAGACACCTCACCATCTTCGTTGCCCTCCTCTGGACATGTACCAGCTTGTCTGTATCCTTCTTAAATTGTGGTGCCCCAAACTGAACACAATACTCTAGGTGAGCTCTAACCAGAGCAGCGATACCATCACTTTGCGTGATTTGGACACTATACTTCTGTTGATACAAGATGCCACTCATCTTATGGGTAGACAAATATATTATGGCTTAAGCTTTTGTGAGCCAGAATGTGGTCACCTAAGTGGGTAGGGGTAGATACAGTCTGAGCTAGAGGAAGCAGAACATTCTTCGTAGAATGAAGCCAAAGGGCCAAATATACACTGAAGGAATATGAGAATCACACAAGCATGACCTAGTTGAGTCCTAACAGCAGCTGGTGATGAAGAGTCATGGGAGGGGAGGGAAAATGGATCTTGGTTCCCTTTCATTGATTCATTCTGTACTGTGTTACTGCTGGTGAATTTTTTGTGACTAATGGGAAAGGTAAACAACATCATCTGCCTCTCTTTCTTTGTCACTGGAAGAAATGTTCTGAGTACAGATTAACCAGGAGGTGTAATTAACTTTCAGAAATGTCTTCCAATAACATTTTTTTAGCTACAGTGAGAAGCTCTTGTTCCCTGCAGATAATGTCATAGTCCCTTTGGTTACAATTCTCACAGTAAGATGGGGAAATATGTACAAAAGTGCATCTGGAAATTGATTCGCCAAGTGTAAGATACATTTTTCCAGGGTGTTACACGTGCCTCACTATTAAATTAAAACAAGAGTCCAGCAGCACTGTGAGGTTGAGCAAAACGTGTTTGACCATAAGAGTGTAAATCCATGAGACCGATTTATACACACAACAGAAAGTACTGTGTGTGTGGGGGTGTGGGGGGTGTTATAGGGAGGGCTGGTTCAAAACAAGATCCAATCCAAAGAGTGATCAGTTCATTTAGGGAGAGTGTGAGATACTTATTGTCTAGGCAGAATGTAAAACCGAGATGTGACAGGCCCTTTTTTGAACCCAAGGGGGACCCATGTTGCCCCTCTGATGATTGTGAGGAACCTGCTTGGTTTTGTGATAAAAGCCTTCCCCTCAGTTACAAGATGTTGTTAGAGTAGCAAGTAGCTTTGGGTCACTGCTGTGAGGTGAGTTTTGTAGTGAGCATGAAGAGTACAGAGACCACTGAAGCAGGAGGTTGAAGAAAACAATACAGAAGGCAGAGCGAAGTCACTCTGCCATTCTACCAAGCAGAGCTACGGATGAAATTGTCTGCGCCCTTGCTGAGACAGTTCCACATTTTCTTTGTCCTCTCCCTCAGGCAGCCCTCCTCTTTTGAAGGAGATTGAATGCTGGAGCAGCACTCGCATAGGCCCAGGTGTCAAAACAGCTTAGTCACTGTTTTAACTCTTGGGTAGGACAGCTTTCTATCTGCCACATCAGAGCAAAATGAAATTAGATAAGCAGATTCAACTGGAAGTTACAAGGTACGGCTGAACTATTTAAATAATGAAGGGGTAGGCTATGCAAGATACTGGCATCTATAGTGAGCTGGGAATCCAAGGTCCCTGTTAAACCCTGTGGGCTCATTGTCATTTGTTAATAAATTCTAATCCAGCGATTTCACATTGGATTCTCCCTTTGAAATCCCTTTGTAAGAGACCACTAACTCTGAATCGGCAGCGTAATGCCATGGAAGATTAAAACGTCCCCCCCACTGTTTTCTGAATATTGTGGTGTTTAATGCCAGGTTTATATTCTGTCATGGAGTGAGTGACCTGTTTGTCCCCACAGAAAGATGGTCAATACATTGGAACATTTGGCGAAACTTTTACTGTGGGCTTCCACTTTTTTTTAACTGAGTCATAAAATAAAGAGAGAGAAATGATGGTACTGCTTTGTGTGTGTGTGTGTGTGGGTGCTGTAATTGCAATCTAGTTTTTCTCACCACATTTGCTGAGCAGTTTCCATCCATATGTATTTTAAAAGGCAAAGGCAACTGAGTCACAAGGATCTAATGAAACTTGATTAGGCAACCATTGTAAAATTAGAAAAATAATCCATATTAATTAGCTCTGTATGGAACAGTTTCTTGGCTGTTCTTCACAGGCATTTCTTTCAGATTGGCTGAATATCATATGCTTAAATGTCATCCATAGTTTTCAGACCATGTCCACGGCAGTAACCCTGAGAGTGCCAGTGATGGGTGATGGCAACAGGGGAAAGCTTCAACCTATGTAACATGGTGGTATGGCTTCCTGGGGGTATTTTGTTGGCCACTGTGTGAAATGGCCCACTGGCCTCATCCTGCACAATGGCTATTTTGTTCTAGCAAACACTGCTGACCACCTCCCATTTTTAGCAAGTTCAGACTTCATATCTGATTTATAACGGAGTCCAGGATTTGGTTACTGTATGTTCACTGTGTGGTGTTTTAGCTAGTATACATTGCTACTTGAACATGCCAATTACCAAATGATAGGTGTCAAGTTTGGTGAAGTTAGACCTACCATGTGTCAGCTATTACTCAAGCCACATCTCAGCCACAAAGTATCTTATTTCATTTTGTGCAATGTTTACAGATCTGCTTGTCTGCACATTTCAGCAGTCTCATGCTGGAAGCTACCTTGTACCCATTCTTCGTTAGCTCTCTAGAGACAACATTTCATAAGTTGAAATTAGTGTGCACAAAGGGGAAATGGGCATGAGTTCCCCTGCCCCCCCCCCGTCTACACATCCATCATCTTGAGCTCAGAAGCATGGAGTCTCTGTGCATATGTTCTCTTCAAAAAATAATGTTCCTAATAATGGAGATAGAGACTACATGCATAGCCGTGCTTCCTAGATGTGCAGATTCCATGTATGTGAGCCTGATCATGATGCGTTGGGGCCAGTCTACTCCCTCTCTATGCACATTCATTTCAAGGCACATAAGGTCGCCTATGGATGATTCCTTCAGTGGTTTAATGTGATTATGGGTGTAGGTGAACCATGAGTAAGTTTTTAAATGATTTAAATGAGACTTAGCTTTGATTTGCAGGTGTTTAGCATTATAGCCATGGTGCAGGTACAAATGTCTACTGGAAAAAAATCATTTTGATGAGGAGCTTGTGTCTTTTCTGCAATGAGACTAGGTATTGTCTGTGTTTTGGACTTGGGGGCCAGGACAGTGAGTTACTGGACCTTAAGTTCTGAAGTCTTTCCATTCCCCTTGAATGTGTTTTTATTTTCCACAGACAAACATTCATACGGACCTGTCAGCTCTGGCCTTGGCGAGTGTTCTTGCATCTAGATAATAGATTTGTTCATCAAGGGTGATGATATATTTCAGAGGTCAAGCCTGTTTGAGAGACTTCCCAATTCTTCATTTGTTATCTGTAGACAGAAAGCAAGCCTACCCTTTCTATAATAAGCGGAATAGGTACCTATTTTACAGGCTAATTTTACTGCTCTTGATAAATAGGCCTTGTAGTCATTCTTCATTTTATGGGCAAGTCATTGTGAATCCAGATTTACTAATGCTTTGTGGTTTGGAGATGGGGAGCACATCTTTCTTCTCCATGTTTTCTTAATCCTCTCAGAGGTAGAGCCATCCCCCCCCTAGTTATATTAGTTTCAGTGTCCCACAGGGGAGCTGTGTGTGTATGTGTGTGTGTGTTAGAATATTTCCAATGCATCTTCCTTTTGCTACTCTCTTTTCACACCATGGAGAGTTCTTCTTATAAATATGAGCAAGCTTGGGGTAAAAAAAGAGAGAAGAACTAAAGCAGATGTCGCTTGCTCAATTTTAAAGCTGCTTCTGTTTTTCTCACCAGTGAAATATACATCCGTGTGTAGTTCTTTTCAAGCTTTTTGGCCATTACTGAACTCGGAAACAATGCTCCGAGTGTTGGCCTTGTGGAAATGTAGTCTGTTAATGGATATAGTAACTAAAGTGAAATATACACTAAACATTACCTCAGAGTTTGAAGACACAGCTTAAGTGCAGTGCAGAAACATGAGCCTTTGGCAAGGCTCCTGGAAAAGTTCATGACCCTGAGATTTGGCAAACTTTCAGGATCCTACCTGGGCCAACTTGTTTAAGGAGAATTACATGGAAATGACAGAGGGAGTTCTTTTCCATAAAGTCTGTCTACAAATGCTCTTCTGTATGACAGCTTTTGGGTTAAGTTATTCAAGAGGTGGTTAGCATTATTATTTTTAAGTATATTGTTACTAATTCAATAAATATCCAATAAAGGTGTTGCATTTCTGTAAACCCTCTTTTCAGAAAACCCTGACAGTTTGAGCAAAACAAATTATTGCCATAATTTAATTGGCAAACCTTAAATATACTCTGGGTTAACTTGTGCTGCACAGTTTGTTAATTTCTAGATCATATTTTCATGGCTGGATTCATATATTGCAATAAGCCACATTTTCATTAAATCCCGATGTAGTGTGATGTTTGAATGCAGGCTGCCAAACAAACTGTGGCTGATGCTAAACTGGGTTTCTGAACTATGAGTTGTTCCTGGCTTGTTAACTGTAGTTAGTACTAACTCGTTTGTGACATTAAAATGCAGAAATCCCATTTCTTCAGTAGCACGGTCCCTCTCAGCTTCCTTCATACACAGATGGTATCATGGAACAGAAGAAAAACCTAGCCACATTCAGCAATAGATTATAGTTTCTCAGCGAGCCCTCCTTCTGTCTTATCTCCATATTCCCCCCTCCTGCTGTGGCTCACCAAGAGATGCCACCTGAAGCTGGCCACTACCACATTAGGCCGCAGAACTTGGATTTGGAGACAGAGATGGGGGAATAGATGATATAAAATCATCCACACCGTGCTGTCTTGAATACTGCTAGAGGGGGATGCAAATTCCTTTTAATGTGTGATTCTGTTCTTAATGAATTTCAAAGCTGAACAGAAGTTTGAATCCATCCTGGTCTGTCTGCTGCACCCCCTCAACTGCTTTTTGGAGGTTTCATTTGGGTTTAGTCAGCCTTTTCTTATGTCTGGCAAAAATTAGCATGAACTTTCAAATCAGGAGCCGAGCAAGGAGCATTGTTGCAGCCGTACAATTCCTGGCTGCTGTATTTTAGATGTGTACAACAGATAAGACCAAGTAGACACAAAAATACCGTATGTCTGAAGAGTTGCTATTCTTACTTCAGTTTTTCTTTCTCTTTCAGTTTCTGGGCATAGCATTCCTTGGAATTGGACTATGGGCCTGGAATGAAAAAGTAAGTAGAATCTAACAAACTACAGAACCAATTAAGATCTAGACATAACTGTTTCCTCCCTCATTTTTCTCAAAAGAATGGTAGGTGGAAATACTGCCTTGCCTAGCAGGTAGTGTTGACAACTCCATCTTGGGAAATAAGTACTGGTGTTTTCTACAGATAGGCCTTCTCAAACAATATCACTTGGAATGAAGGTTGCCAGATCTTCCCTGGCCACCAGCGGAGGATGAGGTGGTAGGGTTGCCAGATCCAGGTTGGGAAACTCCTGGAGATTTGGGGATGGAGCCTAGTTCGGACAGGGACCTCAGTGTAGTACAGTGCCACAGAGTTCACCCTCCAGAGCATCCATTTTCTCCAGGGAAACTGCTCTCTGTAGTCTGGAGATGAGCTGTAATTCCAGGGGATACCCAGGTCTCACCTGGAGGCTGGCATCCCTACTTGGAATAGTTGTGACTGTTGTGCATTGGCCCTTAGCATTAGGCAATTCAACTTCCATCAAAGTTTTCCTGCAAGTATTTCTTCATGTGAAGAAGCATAGGAATTATTTTCATTAATTAAAGATATGTGCATGGAGCCTCTCTAGAGACTCGCTCATGGCAGTTCACAAAGTAAAAATACAACAATAAAATCGTAAGAGCAACAAATAGAAAAATACCAGTACTAAAACAAGCCATGAATCAAAACACACAGAACCAGCATAAAACTATATTTAGCAGCCTAAAAAATTATCCATGCAGCAGCTCTTGAGATAGAAAGCAGGTAATAAAAACCATTAAAAAGATGGAATCCTTCAATTAATAGCATAGGTCAACACAAATGGCCGGATGTTCAAAGGACAGCAAAGAAGATACCAGGTGAGCCTCGCATGTTCTGTACATGGGGCACTTTCTTAAAATAGGGGTTCACTTAATCGTAGATCCTCTCCTTCTGAAGTGATTCAGTTCAGAAACAGTTTTTCCATCCATCTGTCATCTGTCTGTCTGTCTCTATCCGTTTATCCATCTGTTCATTTATCCGTCCCATCCCACCCCATCTATCTTGGACCCCAAGTTGTTTAATTGACCAGTTCAGCATATGTAAAGGTAGGATGGATTTTTGTCTCTATCCGTTTATCCACCTGTCCATCTATCCGTCCCATCCCACCCCATCTATTTTGGACCCCAAGTTGTTTAATTGACCAGTAGGTTCAGCATATGTAAAGGTAGGATGGATTTGGTAAACTGTCAGTTTGTTTATAAGAGTCCTGTATGCTATATACAATAAACTATCTGAGTCAAATTTTCTTGGTAGTCAGATTAAGGTAGAAAAATTAGAGCAAGCAAATAATTGTGACCTGCTATACTTATTACACAATTTTAAAAAATTGATTGGTTTAAATGAATTGTATTACAAGAAGTGCGTGTTATATAACTAAAAACAGATCCAGTAGTTGATCAACAAATATAATTCCTGATATGCTGAGGGGAGCAGTTGTCCTAGGATCTATTTTGGGGAGTAAAATTCTGGGGGTTTTCCCCCTAATGCTGTGTGTTTGTCTTCTGCACTATAATTATAAGGAAGTTAGAGAGCTAATAGAGCTTGAATCTGACTCCAGCCTGACCCGTAGATACTCCATGATACACAATATTCAGTATCCTTTGAAGAACTAATTAAGGAGCACTTCCAGTGAGACAGCTGTCTTGGAAAAAATGCAGAGATAAGTCTTTCCAGTTCAAAATGAATGCCAGTGTTCATTTTCTTAGCCTAAAGCTTAATGCCATTTTACTCTTCTGTTTTTTTTATGACGAGTGTGTATGTGGGATTTTTTGGGGGAGGCAGCACTTCTAAAGATACCTTTAATCTATGTCCCAAGCTAAATTACAAATGAGCTTTCTGGCAAAAGTACAGTTTAAAGTAGATCTTCATACGGACATAGATCAGTCTCTGGTTGAAATGTGTGTATCCAGTTAAATTTAATAGCTAGAAAGTGAACAATTTCCCCTCCCTTCCTGCTAGTACAAAAGTAGAAATTTACATAGTGTTATGTGGTTCAATCAAGACAGATGGGGAAAAAAGAGTAGGAACAGTCCTTTAATGTTGCGTTTTGCCAGCCAGAGGGGGTTTACTTCCCCTGAAGTCCCTCCTGAGCCGTTCAGTGTTTTGACATGGCTTGAGAAGAGAAATTCAAGCAACACAAAAATTTTTTTAAGAGGGTAAATGACATATATAGCCCTGTGAGTTTCTCTGCAGCCATTAGGGGAGGCCAGTTGAAAGAATGGGCTTGACAGCCAGTCAGCTGGGTCAAAGGAGAAGCTGAGAAATTAGCATCCTAAATTGTGAACCTGAAAAGGGATCTGTGAGAAACATGGAGGCGATCAGCCCAGTGGGCACAATGAACCAGACAGGCCTTTTTCTCCCATCACAGTGTTTGCCTTTTTCATTTCAGTTTTTTCTCAGACCTCTAGGAGGAGGTTGGGTCTTTTTTGTGTTTGTGAAACTGGCCAATGAACAGTTTCCAGGAAATGAAGGCTTAATATTTTACTAGTGCCATTGGTAACTTTAAAGATGTAAAACCTAATAAGAAGCTGAGCAGCCAAAGCATGTTCTTCTGATTCTCTAGAATGCCAATAGGCGTAATATTATAAACTTAAGTGATGGGAGATCAATTGTATCGCGAGGTATTTATCTGTGTTGAGACATATCTTGTCAAAACAGCCTCCTTTGCTAGACGTGCAATTTATCAGGCTCTTAAATAAAAATAGCACTTTGATACCATTTTGTGTTGATAACTACATGCTTGACTTCTGCATGTAGACCTATCAATCTTCCCCTTCCTCTGTTTTGCAGCAGCAGATGCGCTCTTACCGCACCAGTCCTTTCTGGGAGACTTTATCCTTCCCTATCACGAATGTTTTGCTGTCACTCTTTGCAGGGAGGAAGTTTGTTGGTGGAAGAAGCTCAAATATCAGATACGGAATATAGATTCCATATCTAATAATGGGGTTGGTAATAGATTATGGTCTATGAAATGTTTGTATCCTGCTTCTAAGCCTGCAGGACCAAGAGACAGTTAACTTGCTCTTGGAGCTGTCCCTGAAACTGTCTGTGTATTCAGCCACTTTAGCCTGAAATTTCCCAATTCTGTTCAGAGATAGAGAAATGCAAGTGTGTAAGGGAAGTGTGTGTACAGCAGAAGTAACATCTAGGATGAGGATCAAGGATCCACTCATCCCCAGCCCTGAAACAGACTGTCCTGTGCCATCTTGATATACATGATTTGTGTTTCGACATCTCTGTGTAGTCAGCTTCTTCCTTCACCCCTCCCCGGCTGGTGTTGTGTGATAAGGGAAGCGACCCTGATACAGCCAAGACAGTTGATACCAAGGACTCTGGCAAAGGGCAACAGATACGTCAGTGAGGAACATCTAGTACTGAGTCAGAACTGGGCGCACTCACATCTGGAAAGTAAAGGGGAGGACTAAAAGAAGTGAAGACAAGCAAAGGAGGCTAAAGGCATCTTGATATCACCTGTCCTACAAAAGAGAAGATCCAGCCTTGCAGAGGGGCAGAGTTCCACCTTCCATCATCAACAGCTTGATGATGAGCAGCCTGGGTATCCCTCATCATTCCTTCCGGTCAGGTCTGACGAACCTAAATTTGGGTGACTGCAAAGGGTGAATGAGAGTATCTTAGGATACGTAAATGTTGTCAGTAAAGTTTTTATTTTATTTTAAAAGGATCCTTGCCTAGGAATATGTACCTGTCCACTGCTGGATAGGAAGCCCATGGGCCCAAAGCTCTGCTTCAGGGTCTGATCCGCTGTGAAGTATGAGGAGCCAAAGGGACACAGGTGCAGCTTTGTACTTAACACGAACACTAGGCAGCTTTTCCAAGGCGATGATCAGATTTGCAAGTCAAAAAAGGGAGCAACTGAGACCATTTCTAGAAAAGATGTGCAATTAGCAGCAGTGTTCCCTCTAAGCTGAGTTAGTGTGAACTAGCTCACAGGTTTTTAGCCTCCAGCTCACAGGTTTTTGTCTTAGCTCAGGAAGGATGGCTCCAGAGCAAACTAATTCATGCAGTAGTCAAATCGCTCGCTCACAACTTTAATGCCAGTAGCTCACAAAGTAGGATTTTTGTTCATAAGACTTCACAGCTTAGAAGGAGCATTGGTTAGCAGTGTTAGTTTGTAGACAAGAGTTCCCCATCGTGGTGCCCCTGGGTATCATGGTGCCCACGGGCACTTCCCCAGACACCCACTGTATGCTTCAAGAAAGTAGGTGGCACCATTATTATTTATTATTATTTATTATATGATATTTATGAATTGCCCAGTCCCTACTATTGTAGGGCTCTGGGCGATGTACAGCATAATAAAGAACATTAAAACTATAAAATAAATACAAACAGTATTGGTATTAATACATTAATTAAAGTCAAGGGGCGAAAATTACAGTTTTCTCCCATTTCTGGCCTGTGATCGCCTCACGGGTGTGTGTGGGGGGAGTAAAAACAGTCTGAGGAGAAGGGGAGTCGGGGAAGGGTGCCAGCCAGGATGTAAACCGTTGCCTGCCTGGGGCCAGGGAGGGTCTTCGCGGGGCTTCCTCGCACTCCCGCTGGCCTTGCAGGTCCACCGCCAGGCCCCTGATGTCAGGGGGTGTGGCATATGCTAATGAGTTATGCTAATGAGTTCCCCTAGCTCTTTTTCTACGAAATGACCCCTGCGTAGAGCTCCCGTGGCTCACCCGAGGCTTCCTGCCGTCTTTCCCTTCTTGGTCACCTTCTCTGTTTGTACTTTATCATCCCTTTTACCCACTGGTCATTGTCATCTCTTCTGTGTGTGTGTTATTCCTTTTGGGCTTCTTCTCTGTGTGTGCTTATCTTCTACATCCCCCGTTCTTCCTGTATGCGTTTGTGTGCTTGGGCTCGACCTCTTGTGGCAGCCCTTTTGTAGTTGTACCTGCTGCTCTGCCGCAAATTAAAAAGGTGTCGGCAGGCTCAAGGCCTTTTTCTGCCTGCAAACTTCTTTACGTCATAGGAGGACTGCTTCCATCAAAAGAAAGTGCCTGCTGGCAGATGGCATCCATGGGATCCAATCCAAAGCCTGCAGTTGTAGCCTTAAAATGTTAGAAGGTGGTGTTTCATAGCAACATTTTCACTGGGTGAGGGAGAGATGAGGAAAGTGTAGCTGGTTCCTAGAGTCAGTTCCTGTGCTTTCTCTCGGAACATATTTCCACTTTTCTAATCCCCCCCTTATAGGGCTGTATCTATGAGGCTATCCCACCTTTATCCTTCTGACAATCTGAGTTTAGTAGGTTAAAATGCAGTGACTTGCTCAAGGCCACCCTGTCAGCTTATGACTAAGTGGGGTTTTGAAGCACTCCATATGCTAAACTTTTTTGGCAGCAACAAGCTTTTCCTGGTATTCAGCGAACAGAAGTATACCAGCTGTGGGGTGCTGGAATGGGCCTTTGTTGGGAAGTGGTAAAGGGGGACCCCATCAGTGGATGCTGTGTTGGTTGAGAGCAGTGTGAAAGGTTGCGTTTTAAGTATCAACGGGGAAAGAGAGCGAGAGCTGCCTGTTAAAAACCAACATGTCATCATAGTTCGATTTGTTTTCAGACTCTCCATGTATTTATTAGTTAGGGTTCACTGGTCGTACAAATGCTTGGGAAAGTCCATCCACTATTCAGCAAAGACAGAGACCTGCCACTCCAGAGAGCTGTATTTTGAGCTTTTTTTTTCTTCAGACATCTCTCCCCCCCCCCCCC
>NW_015169175.1:1023872-1030543 GCF_001447785.1 Gekko japonicus
GAGTGCAAACTTCAAGGAAACAACATGGTACCTAGAACTGGGGTGATCAATCCCTGCTAGGCATGAATCTTTGCCAAATATGAACCTTTTAAAACTTCATTTCCAGCTTGCTCTCTGAGGTGTAATGTTGACCTTCAGTGTATTCCGTCCCATGACTTTAGGCCCATTGGTGAAATGGTGTAATGTGTCCCCTAAGAGTTTTTTTAAACTTCCCTCGAGTTTTCTAAAACATGACAGCCCTTTCTGTCTCAGCCCCTCAGATCTGTTATGACAGCTTCAGAAAAGGGTATGTTTGCATGTATGGAAGCCCAACTTTCCCTTCCCATTCCTGTGCACAATGGAATCTGTGCACCAAACTTATTCATTCTTCTTTCTGACTATTTATAAGAATAGGCTCGTGTTACCTCATTAAATCTTTTATTTTTCTACTGGAGGTGTGCATGCTCATTCTGCTAGCCAGCCTCATAGCTTGCTGTGCTGGCGATGTTTATCGGTACTTTGAATATTGAATGAGTGGTTCTGGCTCCTGGCAAAAGCCTTGCAACAATAAAGGACCAAGCAGCAGTAAGAGCAATCATCCTTTTTTTGGCAAATTTTAGAAAAATTAGACTTAACAACAAATATCATTTGTTGTTGTTCAGTCGCACAGTCGAGTCCGACTCTTTGCGACCCCATGGACCAGATCACGCCAGGCCTTCCTGTCTTCCGCCGTCCTCTGAAGTTGGCTCAATTTCATGTTCGTTGCATCTATCATACCCTGTCTTTTTCCCCAGTGGGGACCCAAAGTGACTTACGTTGCTCTCCTGTGCTCTATTTTATATCACAAACACCTAGTGAAGTAGATCTGGCTTGTGTGTGTGAGTGTGTGTGTGTGTGTGTGTGAGAGAGAGAGAGTGAGTGTGTGCGTGGGAGGGAGAGAGAGAGAGAGAGAGAGAGAGAACGGCCCAAGGTCAGCCATTAACCTTCCATGGAAGTGGAGGAATGCAATATGGTTCTTCTTAATCCCAGTCTGACACTACCCCACACTGGCCTTGAAAGCTAGGGTTACCAAACTCCAGGTAGCATTTGGAGATCTCCCACTATTACAATTAATCTCCAGACTACCAAGGTCAGTTCCAGACTACCAAGGTCAGTTCAGAGAGCCAGTTTGGTGTAGTGGTTAAGTGCGTGGACTCTAATCTGGGAGAACCGGGTTTGATTCCCCACTCCTCCACTTGCACCTGGCTGGATGACCTTGGGCAAGCCGTAGTTCTGATAAGAGCTGTTCTTGAAAAAGAGCAGTTTCTGTCAGAGCTCTCTCAGCCCCACCTACCTCACAGGGTGTCTGTTGTGGGGAGGGGAAGGGAAAGGAGTTTGTAAGCCGCTCTGAGACACCTTTGGGTAGTGAAGGGCAGGGTATTAATCCAGTCTCTTCTCTTCTTCTTCTTCTGGAGAAAATGACTGCTTTGGAAGGTGGACACTATGGCATTATAACCTGCTGAGGTCCCTCCCTTCCCCAAACCCCGCCCTCCCCAGGCTCTACACACAAAATATCCAGGCATTTCCAACCCAGAGCTGGCAACCCTATTGATAGCTCAGAATGCTTCTTCGTTTTGTAAAGGAGGAGATATTTCCCCCCTCCCTGCCTGTGCTGCCTTCCTTCCCAACATCGACCTCAAACACCTCACATTGTTCTCCTGACCTCCATTTTATCCTCACATCAAAAACCCTGTGAGGTACATTAGACTGAGGGGGTATGACTGGCCCAAGGTCACCCAACCAGCTCCTGTGGGAGTCTGGGGATTTGAACCTGAGTCTCTTAAATCCTAGTCAGACTAACTGCTACACCACACAGACTCTGATAGTATCCAAGCAAATTGTTAAACCCTCTTTGTCATGATAAATGGGGCCAGGATGTTCCAATTCTCTTCATTTTTGGCACTGTAACTCCCATGATCATCCTAAAGCTGGTGGGAAATTTTGCAATCCGTAGCTTTATTTTCTAATAAAGAAACCTTGGCTTTGACTGCAAATAGCTTCATTTTCTGGTGAGTTATGCATGCCGCATGGATGGACAGAAGGAGCCTTTTATTATTGTAGATTCAGTTTCATACATAATGTTCCAAGTTTAGCAGGATCAGAGCTTGTATAATTTTGGGAAATTTTTAACACACACACACACACACACACACACACCCTTTTAATATTTCAGATTTTTCTGCAAACCTGGGCCTTTTTCAGGTTTGAAAAAAGATAGATCTTGTCTGTCCGTGGCTCTAATCTCTGGTTTTAAGTATCCATAGTTGGGGCCATTCTGAGATTCAGATATGTTGATAACTCTGTTAGAATTGCACTGAAAGTTGTAAGTGCTTAACTAGGCTATTGTGCCTTTGGAGGGGGTGTATGGAAGCTTGCCTCAAAGAGGGCTGTGAGAACGCTCCTTGTTGAGGTGAGAGAGGAGATGGTAGGAAGCACAAATGGACAGTTGGTTGTTCAGTGTCACCTCTTGATGTTCTAGTAACTTTTATTGTAGCTGATGGAGCCAAAGGAAACTTCCCAGCTGCTTGTCAAAACGTATTCAAGATATCCTCTTAGGTTTGCCACATGTGGAATGTTGTCCTTTTCTTTCTTTTTTAAAAAAAGTATGGGCTGGATTGCAGGATCGGGTCTTTTTCACCCATTTCAGATGGGACCACATGAAATCAGCTTGGAGGGAGAGCCTTTGCGTCCCTTGTTGTGTTATTCTCTCCCCCCCACCCCAGTTTCCCGGGCTTCCTCCCGGGGCACCTCCTGCAACCAGTTTTAATAGAGACTGACTCAGGGGTGCACGGGGAGGTCACAGGGGTGCCCTGCGGGTCTCTCCTCTTGTAACTTTTGTGAAGGGTGGAGGAATATTGCCAGCAGCTGAGCTGGAGCTCAGCCAGGGAACACATGTGCACACTTCTCTCTGGAGGGGGAAGGCAGCATTTCCCTGGGATAAAGCCAGAGCAAGGGGAGGGTCAGAGGGAGTTGTTGACTACATACTTACACAGAAGGTTCTCCCCCCCCCCCCATGACTTGGCAAACAAATTATTCAAACGTTGTCGCTCTGCATACACTGCACTATATAAACACAATTTGGAAGAAATTGAATTCCTTTTTTTTATATTAGTGCTAAGAGAACAGTAATGTTTGATTATATATTGTTGTATCGAAACTGAATGGGAGTGCTGGAAAAGTATGTCCAACTGCTAAGCTGGTCCAAGCCTGAAATTCCATTAAAAATCACATATTTGGCAGGCAGGTACAATAGCAGAAAGTTTTATCGTTCTCTCCAAGCGGGGAAAACAGCCAGGATTAACCCACCATTCCCTTCCCAGCATGACTTCTCTCTCACTCTGAAGAAGATTTTAAAAAAGTTGGGGACGGAAGGGGCTTTCAGGCTCTCCCTTCCCAAGCTGTAGTCCCCAGTGTTGAACATGTGCGCAGAGTGCCTTCATTTTTGTCACATTTTGCACCCATGCTCTTAGAATTAAGAATCGGGGCTTCCATTGCACCACCAGCAGCAGTCTCCCAATGAGAACAACAGACGCAGTTTCCGTAGTGATGAGTTCATCTTTCTGCTCTGCCTTCATTGGCTGGCCTCTCTCTTCCCTTTCCTCTGGGCTTGGACTAAAAGCTAAGGAAGTCCTGGAGGGGGCAGCCCAAAGTTGCCGAAGCCCCAAAGCTCTTGGTCAGTCTCTGTCAAAGAAGCAATCAGGAGACAAAAGAGTCATTGGGGCTCTTCATGTGGCTGCAGCAGAGCTCAGAGCGAAGTCTGCTGATTCAGGGAAGGCATTGAGACCAGAAGCAGGGTGAGCTACTGCTGCTCATGTTTCCATGCTGGCACTTAGACATAAGGCACCTAATTGTTGAAATGGTCCTGCAGTGTGGCACTACACAAGGATGTGAATTTCATGGGTGGAGTATAAATTGTGTGACAGTCTGCGAGAAACCCAGAGTGAAGCAGAGGTTATTATTAAACTCCTTGCCTTGCACTCTTGGCTGGTTCCCAGTTAAAACATGCAAAAACTCATCAAAATAATTATAATCATTGGTTGCTTCCACATTAGCTACAATGGCCCTGATCACACGGGCCAGATATTGCGGGGGGGAGGTGTGGCTAATTGCCCCGGCGCAGTTTGATCCGTGATTACGCGATCAGACGCGCCAGCAGCACACCATGGGTACTTCCCTCGGCGCCGGTGGGTAAACGAGGGACCGGAGGGGAATGCCGCACGCCGGCATGATCACACCATGGGCGTCTGGAGGCAGCCCGTGGCAAACGTTTACTAGTACCTTGGAGGTACTAGTTTTTTAACGCGCATTGTTGGCGGTAAGCCACAGGTGCGCTCCACTTCCCAGATGTTGGGGTGTGATCGCGCCCGGATAATCCGCCCACCATCCGTGGCTCTCCCGCGGCAACTTTGCCGTGTGACTGGGGCCATAGTCTATTTTAGCCGACAGTACAGAAGGTATTGGCAGCTTGTTTCATTCTAGTGTTTTTCTGTTTGTTCTCCTTTTGTTTTCTCAGCTGTGATTTCTAGCAGAGATTTTTTGAAACCATGAAATGCAGTTGCAGCATGAAGTTGCCCAGTATTAAAGCCCCATTTGAGGTTCCTCTGGTTGTTGATCCTTTTCATTTTTTTCTCCTACTGCTTCCAGCTTAGTTTAATTCTGTTTTCTTCTAAGCTGAATCACTTGTTCATCACTTGTCCACTTGGTAAGTGGACGGGGGATTAGGTGGGAATTATATACTACTTTCCCCTTTGCAGCCATAGCCATTTCTCATTTTATGATGGAGTTATTATATAAAACTACCATTAAAAATAATGAACAAAGGCCTTCCCTGCAAAATGGAAAGGGGGCCTTAATCCACTCACCCTTAGCCCCCCCTCCAACTAATGATGAACAAGATAATTGAATGCTGTGGCCACAAGAAAAGAAAAACAATAATAATTAGGTTGTAAAACAAAGGAGCAAAAGAAAAATTGCAGGGAGAAACTGAAGCTTTGTTAAAAAGGGCTTCTAAGGCCTAGACATGATAGTATCCCCAGGTCCCTGGCTCTCTTGGTACTGGGGGGGATCAGAACACCTGATTGTGCTGTGCCTCATGACATTTTAAAAACTCTCACTAGGCTTTAAAAGAAGTGGCAGCTTCCACAGGTTAGGCCTGCAGGTGCTCTCCCATCTAGTTCAGCCCTAAGGAAACATACAGTAGAATCTTGTCTGTGTGGTGGGCGCTGCTGGATTTTTATGGGAAGTATTTTCAAACGGATGTTACCTGCCCCTTTATACACTGAGAAATTCTTCAGTTCTCATTATTAAAATCTAAACGATCTGTTTGAGTAACAGCTAGAACAGAATAGTTTGTGTGGATGGGTTGTTTGTCTGTTTGTTTGCCATCAAGATACAGGCAGTTTACAGAGAGGTGAGTGGATTGAGGTCCCCTATTTCAAGGCAAGATACATTCACAGGTCGGCTTGCCATTGCCTGCCTCTGTGGAGCTACACTGGTACTGGGGGGGATCAGAACACCTGATTGTGCTGTGCCTCATGACATTTTAAAAACTCTCACTAGGCTTTAAAAGAAGTGGCAGCTTCCACAGGTTAGGCCTGCAGGTGCTCTCACGTCTAGTTCAGCCCTAAGGAAACATACAGTAGACTCTTGTCTGTGTGGTGGGCACTGCTGGATTTTTATGGGAAGTATTTTCAAGTTGATTATGTTACCTGCCCCTTTACACACTGAGAAATTCTTCAGTTCTCATTATTAAAATCTAAACGATCTGTTTGAGTAACAGCTAGAACAGAATAGTTTGTGTGGATGGGTTGTTTGTCTGTTTGTTCGCCATCAAGATACAGGCAGTTTACAGAGAGGTGAGTGGATTGAGGTCCCCTATTTCAAGGCAAGATACATTCACAGGTCGGCTTGCCATTGCCTGCCTCTGTGGAGCTACACTGGACTTCCTTGGGGGTCTCCCATCCGAATGCTACCCAGGTCCAATCCTCCTTCACTTTTGAGATCTGATGAGGCTGGGGTAGCCTGGGCTGTCCAGGTCTGGGTGTGGATGCGCTATGAGTATTTAAATCCATGTACATAGTAATACAGTAAAGTAGGAGACTTATGGTTAAGAAATCAGGATCATATGGCATTCAGACTTTAAAAGGGTTATCAAAGTGGGGGTTTTTTTGTTGAAAAGGCTAGTAAAACATGTGCATGTGTTATCCTTTACACCGTTCTACAACAAAGAAACACACACATATGGTTTAGTTACCTATAGTTTATGGAACCAGGTGGGTAGCCGTGTTGGTCTGAAGCAGCAGAACAGAGTTTGAGTCCAGCGGCACCCTTAAGACCCAACAAAGTTTTATTCAAGGTATAAGCTTTGGTATGCAAGCACACTTCTTCAGATACCTGTATCCAAAGAAGCATGCTTGTACACAAAAGCTTATAGCTTGAATAAAACTTTGTTGGTCTTAAAGGTGCCGCTGGGCTCAAATGTTGTCCTACTAGTTTTATGGAAGTCCTTGATCAGGCTATTTCAGCAAGCCCCAAATGTGGCGGGGAATATTCCCTCGGTGACTCCTAGCCTGTAGCCGCTCCCATCACATGTCCTCTTCCTGGCTGTGGCAAGAGAAGGAGAAAGGAAGAAGGAAAACTGAATCTCCTGGGAA
>NW_015169175.1:1030555-1035299 GCF_001447785.1 Gekko japonicus
TAGGGAAAATATTTGGGAATGGTCAAAAGGCCTCTCCCCTAATGTGGGCCAGTCAATGTCGTCAGAGGGGGGCTTGTCAAAAGCTAATTGGGCATGCTTATATACTGATAGGGATACTTAAATGTCGAGCAGTTACATAGAGCTGGGAAAGATGTAAATGGCTACTTGATACAGACTGCATCATGCAGTGCACTATAGTCTGACAGGAACTGTAAATTCCTTTAGAGTCTTTACAAGACTCCCTACCGTTCATCCACAGCAGCCAACTTCATGGGAGGGGTTGGAAGAGAACAAGGCTCTTTACTTCATTCTTATGACAACATACAAGCAGTATATGGGGAAGCTACGGGTTGACTCCCAGGCAAGTTTTGTGGCACTTCTTAAAACAAATGCTAGTTGTATATATGATCTTGTTCCAGGCTTAGTCATGAGGAATAACATTAGTTACACTGCTTGTCTGTGCAGAAGACCTGTAGTAGCTTGATGGAGGCTTGTGGGCTCCTGCCCTAAGTAGCAGGGAGTGGCTCTGAGGGGTTGCTTGTCTTTATTAGTTATATAATGGTGGGCAGGGAGATTTAGTCAATCAGGCTATGGGCTAAGAGTGCATTTTTGGAGACTGTTCTGTTTTCTCAGACTGGTGGCGTAAGGCGGAATGAGAGAAAACATTCCTACTAATTGCTTGGATCCACAGGAGTGTTTACATGGACAGGAAGTGCTGCTCCCTCACTGCCTCCTGCAGCCCAAAATGTCCCCCCAAAGGCTGCTCCTGGGGAACACAAACATGCTCTGCTGGATCCAAGCCACTGAGTGCCAAAACGTCTACATAAAAAAGGGTAAATGATTCATCCACTAAAAAACCCTGTAATCGGTTTACAGCCTATATTTGTGCACCTCCAACTTCCCGATATGGACCTTGTCGCTTTTCCTTCCTTCCCCATTCATGCTTCTTTAACCCCTTGACAGATTAATTCTGTACAGATGTGTGCTGAATGACAATTCCTGTCACTTCCTCACAGAGGAAGCAGCCAGTGCCTCCTTGCATTGGTGTGGTGATGTTTCAACACAAAAGACCTGACAGGAAACATCAGTTTTTGCACTTATTTATCTCTCTTGGGCACAAAGGCAGCACATCAGTTTGTCTGTTTTGGTTTCTTTGTTTAGATGGGAAAAAAACCCCAAAACGAAGATCAGCTGTAAGCACAGATAAGCCGGATGCATCTGGGATCTGTTCATGTTGTTTCTGTCCCTCTGCAGGGCGTGCTGTCGAACATCTCCTCCATCACGGACCTGGGAGGCTTTGATCCCGTTTGGCTCTTTGTTGTGGTGGGAGGAGTTATGTTCATCTTGGGCTTCGCAGGATGCATTGGAGCTCTGCGAGAGAACACCTTTCTCCTCAAGTTTGTAAGTAGAGCACGGGGTCCCTTGTTGCTGTTACGGCAGCCCATGAACAAAATGGCTGAGTGTAGCTATTTGACACTGGATTGAATGCGATGGCCTGCCTCTTCCTTCCCTTTCAGACACTTCATGTTATAGAAAATGAGGTAGATTTGCATTTGTTTGTTGACACCCCACTTTTCTTCTCAGTTGGGACTCCGAGCGGGATAGAATATTGTTCTCCCCTCCTCCATTCCCTCACAACAACCACCCTGTGAGGTAGGCCAGGCTAAGAGTTTGTGACGGGCCCAAGGTCACCTAGTGAGCTTCCGTGGTAGAAGTGGGGATTTGAACGCAGGTCAACCAGAGTCCTAATCCACTGCTTTACCCATTATACCACACTGGCTCTCCATGAGAGATTCTGACCAATTTATCTCAATGGGTACTCTTGAGACTTATTATTAGACCAGGAATGAAAGAGAGTAGTGGCTAACCTGTGCAGGCACAGGTGACATAGTATTAGACTCTTGAACATTGCTTACGGAGATAGTTTATGAAGGCTGGATCCACATATTGCTAATTAGGGTTGTCAGCCTCCAGATGGGGCCTGGAGATCTCCCAGAATTACAACTGATCTCCAAACTGCAGAGATGAGTTCCCCAGAAGAAAATGACTGCTTTGGAGGGTGGACCCTTTGACCTTATGCCTTACTGAGTTCCCACCCATCCCTCCGCAGGCACTGCCCAGGAATTTCCCAAACTGGAGTTGGCAACACTATGTAACCACCCCCAGCACAATATAAAAGATTAAAGGCAGTATAGGTGGCCTTACTGGCCAGACAAACACAAGAGCTTTGGAAGAATTGTGGTACCTTCAAAGTCTGTGATCAGGCAGGGAAAAAAGGGAGCCACCCCCAGCACAATATTGAGTGCTGTGTACTTCCTATAAAAGATTCAAGGCAGTGTAAGTGGCCTTACT
Organism: Gekko japonicus; assembly: GCF_001447785.1. NCBI lineage: Eukaryota > Metazoa > Chordata > Lepidosauria > Squamata > Gekkonidae > Gekko > Gekko japonicus. The sequence goes on from NW_015169175.1 coordinate 1,032,908, forward strand.
GGCCAGACAAACACAAGACCTTTGGAAGAATTGTGGTGCCTTCAAAGATGTTCGATTAATACAGAGCTCCATTGGCCTAGTATGTTAGGTGAGGAAGATCTTCAGTCTACAAAACAAACCTCATGCTCATACTTAGTAGACACTTCAGTGTTTAGAATTGTAAGCTGGGAAGGAAGGAGGCAAAAGGGTCCTAATGACCAATTTCTGCTCCCAAGGTAGTACTGTCTTAATTTCAGTTTGTTATTGCCCACCAGATCAAAAGTTCTACAAAACAAACCTCATGCTCATACTTAGTAGACACTTCAGTGTTTAGAATTGTAAGCTGGGAAGGAAGGAGGCAAAAGGGTCCTAATGACCAATTTCTGCTCCCAAGGTAGTACTGTCTTAATTTCAGTTTGTTATTGCCCACCAGATCAAAAGTTAGAGGAGGATTATAAAATGATGAATGAATGAAAGATAGTGGCTAGACAAAATAACTGTGTCATAATAGGTGATCTTTAACTACCCACACATTGACTGGGTCAATATGTGTTCAAGTCGAGAAAAAGAGATTGAGTTTCTAGACACTCTCAATGACTGTGCTATGGAGCAGATGGTCACAGAACCTACTGGGGAGAGGCGATCCTGGATTTGATCCTAAGTAACGCCCAAGACCTGGTGAGAGATGTGAAAGTGATTGCACTGCTTGGAAACAGTGACGATAATGTTATTGAATTCAACATTTGTATAAATAGGGAGTTGCCCAAAAAGACCAGCACAACCACTTTTAACTTTAAAAGGGGTAACTTCTCAAAACCATTGGGGAAGCTTGGAGACTACTTAAAACTACAATCCTAGAAGCTCAGATAAAATATATACCGCAGGTTAGGAAAGGCACAAATAGGTATAGAAAAAGCCCTGCATAGGTAAGCAGTGGAAAGCTAATCTCAGTGAGGTTGATAAAAGGGAACACAGGCTGTGGCAAATAAAATGCAAGTCTGTGATCAGGCAGGCAAAAAGGGAATATGAGGAGCATATTGCAGACAATAATATAACTTTCTTCAAATGCATTAGATGCAGGAAACCAGCCAGGAAGGCAGTGGGGCCCTTGGATGACCAAGGGATAAAAGGCTTACTCAAGGATGACAGGGAAATGGACGAGAAGCTGAATGCATTTTTTGCCTCTGTCTTCACTGTGGAAGATGAGTAGTGCTTGCCCACTCCAGAACCGATGATTTCAGGAGAGGTGTTGAAAGACCTGAGTCAGATTAAGGTGACGAGAGAGGAGGTCTTGCGACTAATAGACAACTTAAAAACTGATAAATCACCAGGCCCGGATGGCATACATCCAAGAGTTCTGAAAGAACTCAAATGTGAACTTGTGGATCTCCTGACAAAAATATGTAATCTTTCATTAAAATCTGCCTCCATTCTTGAGGACTGGAAGGTAGCTAATGTCACTCCCATCTTTAAAAAGGGTTCCAGAGGACATTTGGGAAATTACAGGCCAGTCAGTTTGACTTCAATACCAGGTAAGTTGGTGGAAACTGTTACTAAGGAAAGAATTAGTAGGCACATTGATGAACAAAAATTATTGAGGCAGACTCAGCATGGGTTCTGTAAGGGAAGATCTTGTTTGTAAAACACCTATTAGTGTTCTTTGAGGGAATGAACAAACATGTGGACAAGGGGGACCTAATAGATGTTGTTTACCTTGACTTCCAGAAAGCTTTTGGTAAAGTTCCTCATCAAAGGCTCCTAAATAAACTCAATAGTCATGGGATAAAAGGACAAGTCCTCTTGTGGATTTAAATCTGGCAAATTAATAGGAAACAGAGAGTGAGTATAAATGGGCAATTTTCTCAGTGGAGGGTGGTAAGCAGTGGGGTATTGCAGGGATCAGTACTGGGTCCAGTATTTTTTAACTTGTTCATTAATGATTTGGAGTTGGGAGTAGGCAGTGAGGTGGCTAAATTTGCGGATGACACAAAATTATTCAGGGGGGTGAAAACCAGGGAGGATTGTGAGGCACTCCAAAGGGATCTGTCAAGGATGGGCGAGTGGGCGTCAACATGGCAAATGGGGTTCAATGTGGCCAAGTGCAAAGTGATGCACATTGGGGCCAAAAATCCTAGCTATAAATACACATTGATGGGGCCCAAACTGGCAGAAACTGACAAAGAGAGAGATCTTGGTGTCACTGAAAATGTCGAGACAGTGTGCGACTGCAATAAAAAAGGCCAACACTATGTTCGGGATTATTAGGAAGGGAATTGAAAACAAATCAGCCAGTATCCTAATGCTCCTGTATAAATTGATGATGCGACCTCATTTGGAATACTGTGTACAGTTCTGGTCACCACACCTCAGAAAGGATATTATAGCGTTAGAAAAAGTGCAGAAAAGGGCAACT
>NW_015169175.1:1035604-1104023 GCF_001447785.1 Gekko japonicus
AAAAAAGTACTTTTCTCCCTTTCTCACAATACAAGAACTCATGGGCACTCAATGAAATTGCTGAGCATTCAGGTTAGAATGGATAAAAGGAAGTACTTCCTCACCCAAAGAGTGATTAAGACATGGAATTCACTGCCACAGGAGGTGGTGATGGCTACAAGCACAGATGGCTTCAAGAGGGAATTAGATAAGCATATGGAGCAGAAGTCCATCTGTGGCTATTAGCCACAAGGTATAGATAGGAACTCTTGGTCTGGGGCGTGTGATGCTCTGTATTCTTAGTATTTGGGGGGAGCAACAGTGTATTCTTAGTATTTGGGGGGAGCAACAGTGAGAGGGCTTCTAGCGTCCTGGCCCCACTGCTGGATCTCCTGATGGCACCTGGTATTTTTGGCCACTGTGTGACAGAGTGTTGGACTGGATGGGCCATTGGCCTGAGCCAACATTGGCTTATGTTCTTATGTTACTTCCACCTGCAGTGTGCATCCCTGCATCTGCATGGGGACCCCAAAGTGCTTACTTATGAGTGCACTAGAGTTTAGGATCCAGCTGTTTCACATGGAAATAAAACAATAAAAGATTAATAATAAAAAATCCTCTTCTTCGCAGTTCTCAGTATTCCTGGGAATCATCTTCTTCCTGGAGCTCACGGCTGGTGTTCTGGCCTTTGTCTTCAAAGACTGGATCAAAGACCAGCTATATTTCTTCATCAACAACAACATCCGAGCCTACAGAGATGACATTGACTTGCAAAACCTCATAGACTTTACGCAAGAATATGTAAGTGGCACTCCTGCTTGCTTTCCAAGAAAGTAAAGTAGATGTTTCAAAATGTAGGACTTTCCCCCCACCCCCTTCTGGCTTCTCATCTGCCCGTTCTTGGGAAGAGCATCAAAAATCACCTACAGCATGATCCCCCAAGCTTGTTAGTAAATCTCACTTCAGGAGGACTTACTTTCTGCTCAAGTTGGTAACCATTTAAGCCCAAAGAAAAGCAAGGTGTAACTTCAGTTCAAAGATCCCATTGAAAGAGAGCCTTGCCCCTAGAGCTCAATATAGTCTGGTTTTGCATTAGCATATCTTCTGAATTATACTCCACGTGACTTGAGAGATGCCTTTTTAACAGGTACCATAGGGAACAGGTTGTGACGCAGTGGTAGAGCATCTGCTTTGCATGCGGAAGGTCCCAGGTTCAGCCCCAGGCATCTCCAGTTAAAAGAACCAGGCAATATGTGATATGGACGACCTCCACTTGAGAGCCACTGCCAGTCTGAGTAGACAATACTGACTTAGATGGAGCGATGGTCTGATTCGGTATAAGGCCGCTTAATGTGTGAATGTAGGTGGTTGCTGAGTCAGTTTGTAGACCAACACTGGAATCTGAAAGTTACTCCAGTCCGAGCCCACTGATTTCAGAGGCTTTAGACTGGAGTAACTCTGCATAGGATTGTACAAGTTGTAACTTGGGCCCAGAACATCTGAAACAGCTGTTATATTTCTCCTCAACTGACAGCTTTCCAAGAATTGTCCAGATCTTGGAAGCTCACTAGGGTCAGCCCTGGTTAGTATCTGAATGGGAGACCCCCAAGGAATAACATGGTTGGTACGCAGAAACAGGCAATGGCAAACCCCCTCTGTCCATCTCTTGCCTTGAAAATCCCGTGGGTCCACCATAAGTCAGCGGCGACTTGATGAACAAAAAAAGCTAATTTTATGAAGTACCTTGCAAAGCTGATTAGTGGATCTTCTCCCTGCCACCACAAATGTGCCCAAGAATGTTTGCCATAGTATGGGGACAGTAGCTCCGTTTTTGTGGAGTCCAACTGTACATTTGTGCATGTGTGTAATATATATTTTGAGGAGGAACGCACACCTGCTATTTTGTGTGTGTGTTCCCATGGTGTTAGCTGGAATGATAATGTACAAACCCAGTTGGCATTCTTGGCCCCTTTTCCAGCTCTAGTAGGAAACAGCAGAGAAATGTCTTTTTATTTTGAGTCTTGCTAATAGCTGCTTGGTGTCCTTGTTTTCTTTGCTCCAGTGGCAATGCTGTGGGGCTTTTCAGGCAGATGACTGGAACCTCAACATCTACTTCAACTGCACAGACACCAATGCCAGCCGAGAGCGCTGCGGGGTGCCCTTTTCTTGCTGCACTAAAGATCCTGCTGTAAGTCCAATGGGTGGCTCCTGGCAAGGTTGCGGCATGCGACATCTGAGTCCAGTAGAACCTTAGGGACCACTAAGATTTTCAGGGCATAAGCTTTTGAAAGTCAAATCTCCTTTTGTCAGAGACCTGTCTACCCCTTGATCTCATTCCTTTGGCGCCCCGTGGTCTTCTCTAGCTCCTTGGCCTCTCCCATCAGTTGTCTGACTTGGTACCACCCAGGCTAGTTGGAAGCATTCCAAACAAATCGCCAGTGTAATCCTGGGCATGTATAATCAGAAGTAAATCCCACTGGGTTCAATGGGATTTACTCCCAAGTAAGTGTGTCTAGGACTGCAACCTGCTACTGCATAATAGACGGCAGTTGTTTAATACACGGAAGGGGGTGATGCCAATGTTAATAAGGGGCTTGGGTCCATGAAGTAGCTAATATGTCATGATGTGGACTGGCAGCTACTCAATAGGAAGTGTGCTTGTACTGACATGAGGGCTCTAATCTGCAAATGGGAGAGACGGTCTGTAGTTGCCTTAGTTCTGAACGTGAACTTGAAGGCCCTGTTCTCACTGCGGTAGCAGTGCTGAGTCTAGGCTGAGTTACTTTGGAAGAGTGAAGAGACCATCATGATGGAATGGAATGCTCGCCAGTCTTCAGAAGTTCTCTGCATGTCGCATTCTGGCAAGTTAGGGAGACGTCTGCTTTCTTTATATGGGGGAACATTTAATTGCGTGAATCTCCCATCTTACAGAGAGAAATGCTGCATCCTGGGTACAGCTTATTGCTTCAGTAAGGACAGGCCCTTGTGTTGAATTATTTCGGGGGATGGGGGACCCTTTTTGAGTATAAAACATTTTAAGAGGGGTGAAAAAGAACGGAGAGCAGTTTTCTCTAGCCCATGGAGATTTGGCAGGTGGAACGAACATGAATCCTAAAGCGATATATTGATGGGCATGCTTTTTGTTTCCTTGTTCTTTTAGGAAGATGTCATTAATACTCAGTGTGGCTATGATGCCAGGCAAAAACCGGTGGGTGTTTCAGCTTTTTCCTCTGTGTATAATGTCTGGGGGTGGAGGTGTGGAAGCCAAGAGGAGTGTTATGTGATTTTCTAAAAAAACATTTCCTCCATCTTTTGGCAGGAAGTTGACCAACAGATTGTCATCTACACAAAAGGTTGTGTCCCCCAGTTTGAGAAATGGCTGCAGGAGAACCTAACTATAGTAGCTGGGATCTTTATTGGAATTGCGTTACTGCAGGTAAGCCTGCCTGTTCTTTTGGGAGCTCACAAGGCAACAGTTTAAACCCAGGACAGGATCTCAAAGCAAAGGCGGATAGAGAATTCTTGTACATCAACAGTTGGTTTTTCCCCTTGGCCACCAGTGGGAGATGGGCGGTGGTGGTGGGGGAAGTGTTGCCAGATCCAGGTCAGGAAACTCCTGAAGATTTGGGATAGAGGTTGGGGAGGACAGGGACCTCAGTGGGGTACAATGCCCACTGTCCAAAGCATCCATTTTCTCCAGGGGAGTTGATGTCTGTAGTCTGGAGAGGAGCTGTAGTTCTGGGGGCCCCACCTGGAGGTTGGCATCCCTGTCCTTGTCCCCAAAGCATCTTGCCACATTTTTGTCCCAGACTACTCAATCAAACACTTACATGTAACCTGATCTAGGAAAATTGTCTAGTTGTGGTGCAGAAGACATCTGCTGATACTTTTTTCTTGCTTTCCTCTAAGACTGTGGGGTTGCCTTTCTGAAGAAAACCTGCTTGTTGGGTCTTCAACATCTCCCCCCAACACATTTTGAGTTTGCAGGTTTCTGTAGTAATGGGCCTGTTGTATTAAACTCTGCTTTTCTTTCTAGATACTTAATCCCAGATTGCCTCAGGAGGGTTTCTGTGGGGGCGCCAGATGTTTGCTGGACCCCTCTTCCTCTCCCCCCTCCGGCAGTAATGATGCTCCAGAGGACTTTGCCAACTTTTACCTGCGATCCATGACCAATTACCTCTAGGAGTGGTTCCATCTAATTTAACTGGACTACTGTAGATTAAATGGAGTCTGGATTGCTGCCGTTGGGTTGGAAAAAACGCATGCTTTGGTTGGACTAGATGGTTACTGTTGAGGTCTGGATTCGGTTTAACATGGCATCTGATTTGTTCCAGATATTTGGGATATGCCTGGCTCAGAACCTGGTTAGTGATATCGAAGCTGTCCGAGCCAGCTGGTGATCTCGCTGAGGCGAGCGGCACAAGACACTGGGCCATCCCAGCCATCCAGACCGCTAACTGGTGTGCCCTTTGGGCACCGAGCAGCATAGAAACGAGTGATGGGGAAGCCTGAGTCATCCCAGGTTGTTGTAACTGCAGTGGGCCCTTGTTTTTTCCAAGGGGAACAGCTACAGCCACCACCGACTCACTGACAAAACTTTCTCAAAATCTCCAGTCTGAAACTCGTTGAGCCGTGAATCTCTACTGTATCCCTGACTTGAGTCCCAGTGGAAGCTCCTCCCTCCTGTCTGTGGTAAAAGGTCTCTGTTGCTGGGACCTCCGCCACTGCGGCAGAGTTTAGTGAGTTTTGCCGTCTGTCCTCCACGGCACAAGCTTGTCTGTGGCTGCCGACAGCGAGGCAATTTTCCTCTTCAGTGCGCTCCAAAGGAATGGTGTGTTTTCAGCAGACAAAGAGGCTCCAAAGTCCTTCTGGAAAGAAACCCATCAAACAGAAAACCACTTTCTGCTTCTTTGGCTGGGCGCTTAAAAGCAAGAAACAATCCCTCTTCCTCCGAAGCGTCAAGATCTGCTCCGCCATGCCCTCTGCTGGGGACCAAGAGCTTTATTTCTTATCCTCTTGCAGCCTTTTGCTAGGGAGACAAATGAATGTGAGGTTTAAAGGCAACAGACTCTGAGGAGCGAGGCGGCTAGGATCACTCGTTATAATTTTTAACAGGTGGCGGTGTATAAAGAGTGTAAATGGGGACATTTTGGACCAACTTTGTAATAAAGAGAATGAGAAATATGGTGAACTTAAAAGGAAAACACATCACAGTATACCAAATTTTATGGGGTAGAAGTATGGATTCTGTGGAAGTACATTTATTTGGTATAACCTTTGGTCATTGTTGTGGTAGACTTTGACACAGTTGGACAGATGTATAATGTGGCCCCCAAATTCTCCTTAGGTGGAACTTCTGTCTCCCATTCTTTTCTTGCATGTGGTTGCCTATAATCTTTGAAATCTGTTCAGTGAGGCTTCGTTTTTGTATCTGTGTTTCTGAGTAGGCTTCCAATTAAGACTCGCTTATTTATTTGAGTAAAAGTGGATGAAATGATGAACCATTCACATCCCCTCATTTTGTAAAGATTGGGGAAATCTGTTTTTTCCTGTGGCTCTTGTTCCAGTCTGTTGGCCCCATAGACACATTTGCATCTATTAAAACATTCTTTCTCTCTTACTGATCAAAACCAGTAACGCTTCACCTATGTATTTTTTTAACGCCTCTAAAAGGTATGCAGTAGTAATTAGATATTTACCGACCCACCTTGGGGAAGAAACAAAATACTGCAGAAAGAAAGAAGTTCAAACTCCCTCTACGACCACTATTATGCATATGATTTTGGTTTGTTTAGAAACAGGTTTCACTGAGGTAATGAAACGACATTGTAGGTGAATGTGCTTTAGGGTCAGGGTATAGCTGTTTGTCTGAAACTTGTTTTTAAGTAGCAGTGGAAAACACTAAATTGATGGTGCCTTCTGTATGAGTGCTGAATTTAGTTCTCATTGAGTTCTTCTTCATCAAGTCGGGCCTGAACCTGTAGAGAAATGCAGTCAATTTATTTTGAGTACCTGCCTGGGGATTATTATAGGTGTCTTAATGAGCATGGAGAAGACCCTAGAATAAACAAATCCCCAGATATTAGTTATGGGCATAGCTGTTTAAAACCCTAACCTGAGAAGGTAAATTGAAGTATATTCAAGATGAACAGTCTCTTTCTGAAAAACAACAAAAAGTCCTTTTATTTTAGTGGAGGGTTGCTGGTTTGAGGCTGCCGCCATTTTGTCCCAGAATTCCAACTTCACCTTTACCTTGGTGTTACCTCATTTATTACAGACCCCAATACTGTCTGTTTGGCTGAATACTGTATACTGTCCCTTGCTCTCTAATATGAATTTCTGGAAGTCAGCTGCAGGTACGGCAATTCTAAAGGATTTCTGCTTGACTCTTTAGGTCATTGAGCCTTGCTTCCATTAGCTTGGCTAGAGCAGTTGCTAAAAATGATCAGAACATAACTTTTTGCCTCTGGATGGCAAAATGAAGCATAGGATGTGGGGAAAATGGTAACATTCTGAGACAGCTTCTGGGTTTTACATGCTTGGGAGTTAACAGATTCTAGAAATGAGACCAAATGTCCACAATGCCAGTGTTGTCAAGTGCATCCAGCGACTATACTGAAGAAACATTCCTTCTTGCTGCTGCTTCAGGTTTCCGAGGGGGAAATGTCCATTCTCGTACACACCTGCAGCTTTGTTGTGACCTGTGCTTTTCTTCTTGTTGCTCCTTGTCCGGTTGTCAAGTGTGAGTTCATGGGTGTGACTGAAATGGCAGGGGGGAGAGTTTCCATGTGGCAACTTGAGTTTTGTCTCGTAACAGAGCTTTCTTGTCGCTGGGCCACCACCGTGTGGTGAAACTTATCGTTGTTATCCTTCGGGCCAACACTGGATGCTGCAGTGTCTGGGTTTACTTCTGCGGCATAAAAAGAAGTTGTCTTGTTGGACCAGGATAAGAGGATACAGCAGACAATTAAGGCTCCTCCCCCCAGAACCTCAGTATTGTCCTGTGCCTGCACAGTGTGTGTGTCTGTTTTCCTTAGCTTGAGAAAGAGATTAAGAACTAACTTTTTTTAAAAAAAAAAAAATCTTATAGTTATCCAATTAACACACATTTCATTGTTTGTTGTTGTTTTTTGAAATAAACAACAGGTAACAGCCTCTGTATAGTGTTCAGTTCTCAAGTACTAAGAATCTGGCATTTACCTCTAAATGTAGAGAATTTTTCAAGCCCAGTTACTTTCTCTATGGCTTCTACAAATCCAAACAAACATTGTTCAGGTATATACTGTCCATAGAGGGTTGGATCCTGTGAACTGCTGAAGGAGTTCACAGAGATTGTATCTCCTACATTCCTTCTCTCTTTCCTCTTCTGCCCCCCCCACCCCACCCATGGTGTTGTGCGAAAAGCTTGGGGTGTGTGCGTGTTGAAGGATGGGACGTGGCTGTCTGCAGTTTTAAGAGGCTAAGCAGAAACCATTCCTCCAAGACATACTCCCTTGCGCAAACTTTTCTTCTTTTTATAAAGGAGCTCATCCTAATAAGTGTGTGTGAGAGATTTCTGCTGACTTTCCCCTCAAATATCTTCCCCTCACAATTCATCCCATTTTCTTCCTGAGGGTCCCCTCACCTTCAGGACCAGTTCTTCCACGGACTGCAGGGGGCAACAGGTTCTTTCTATGAACCCCTTTCTCTTTGCAAATTTAGAAAGACACAATACTCTGACCATGAGGGTTCACAATCGAAATTTCTCAGATCCCTTGATAATTTTCTTTGACTCTGTGACACTTATAGTGTGATGGTTTCTGACACTGGTTATGGTGGGCGATTCCTGCATTTTTAAAGTTGACTTTTAACAAAACTACCTGGAAACTCATTTCTGCATATGTCTTCTCACATTCACTTTTAGACGATGCAGGAACACATTTAAAGGAAGCCAGGGAAGGTCAAGGCATATAAGCTTGTATGTGAGAAGAAATGTGTAACTCTAATTCCAAACTGCATGTCTGGTTTGTTTGGTGGTTGTTTTTTGTGCATCTGCCTTGACTTCTCAAATTGGACCTGACTTGTCTTTCTGGGAAAAGGATACTTTCAGCCAGGACTGAATGCAGGGGTATCTGAACGGGGAGGGCTGGGGGCGAGGGGGCCCATGGACTCCCTTGCCACGCACGAGATGCATTATTGTCCCTTTCCAAATGATTCCAAATGAAGAATTCTGAAGTCTTGTGGGAAGCGCCACAGAAGATGGGAAGAGATCTTTAGAAGTGAGCGTGGCCAGAACCATTTATGTTTGAGCCAAACTGCACATGACACTGGGGATCTGTTTGAATCCCCACATATAATTCAAATAAAGTTCTGATCAAAACTTTTAACCCAGGTAGGGATAGTGTTGTTGTCATGTCTTTTCCCTGTTGTGGCGAACAGCCAGTGCAGCTTCTCTTCTGACACCGTTTCCTAACATCAAGTGTCTCCCAGCCGTTTAATGTTCAAATGCACAGATGTGAAGGTGCATGGGTTATGCAGACTGCCCACATCAGGTCTCTGTGCATCTGATTCATGGCCGAGTGTTCGCATGTTGAAATTGGTCCCAGCCATTCCTACCCACCAGTTTCCCTGTTCTGTGTTTGTTCTTTGCCTGTTCAGGAACAATACAATTTCCGAAGAGCTGACGTTTTCTAGGGAAAGGGACAACAAACTTGGTGCTTGAGGGCCAGGAAGCGATTTCAGCTTAAGAAGCCATAAACAAATTCAAGTTTTGGAATGGATTGCCTGCTACCTTACTTGGAACTGTTGGAGATGCACCTTAGAATTTGCTTGGCATGCATGGGTTTTTTTTCATGGCTGTGGAGTGATAAAGGATTTTCCCCAGGCTCCCAAAGTTCCCCCCATGGTTAGAGCAATGCATTTGCTTCCTTGACCAGTTAGTTAATTTGAGCAGATGAATTAAGAGTGCAGTCTTATGCGGCATTATTCCAGTCTGTCTAGATAAGCATATGGAGCAGAGGTCCATCAGTGGCTATTAGCCACAAGGTATAGATAGGAGCTTTGGGGCAAGTGATGCTCTGTCTTCTTGGTGCTTTGGGGGGGGGGTCAACAGTGGGAGGGCTTCTAGTGTCCTGGCCCTACTGGTGGACCTCCTGATGGCACCAGGTATTGCTGGCCACTGTGTGACACAGAGTGTTGGGCTGGATGGGCCTTTGGCCTGATCCAACATTGGCATCTCTTATGTTCTTATGTTCTGTGCCCACTAGAGTAATTTTGTATAGGACTGCACTAGAAGGGAGGTTTAGAGTTTTGCTGTTGTTTAAAAGTCCCCACACCGTCTAGAAATAATGAGTTCACTTTAATAGACCACTCTTGTTTGGAGCCTCCCTGCTCCTGTTCAAAAAGTGGAAACTTTTTGTTTGATTCTCTTCTGAGTCCTTTACAATAAGATGCTGTTATACCTGTGTTGTGAAATCCAAGACCTGGGGCCCTGTTAAGGCCAGGTTCCACCTGGAGTGTAAATAATCGTTGCAGTGTACGTAATAGCATGCCAGTGAACTGATCCTTGTACAGGATTGCGAATCATCCATAAATGTATTATTTATACCGAGAAGGGATGTACAATGTGAGTTTGCCTGTTCATTTTAAAACTTTAAAATCAGAGCTTTATGTATCTATGGGTTCGAGCCTGGAATGCTTTAGTAGCGTGCCATCTAGTGTCTGCAAAGCAGAAGTGCAGCTTAACAAAACCGCTTGAGAAAACCATTGCAGATTTAATTTGTTCCTTCAAGAACGGCTTCTAAAATTGACTAAACCCTTTCTTTTGCCTGCTTTGTGGCAGCCTCCTCTGCTCATTCTATCTCAGTATTGTCCTGCTAATGAGACTGGCTCTTTGCTGGCCCCACATACCAAAGCCCAGAGGCTGTTTGCAGGTGAGCACAATGGTCTGCTCCCCTTAGGCTTGCTGGGCCCTCCCTGGCCACTGGCAGGGTATGGGTGGGTAGGATTGGCAGATCCGGGTTGGGAAACTCCTAGAGCTTAAGAGATGGAGCCTGGGGAGGCCAGGGGACCCCGGTGGGATACAATGCCACAGAGTCCACCATCCAAACCACTCATTTTCTCCAGGACTATCTCTGTAGTTTGGAGATGATCTATAATTCCAGGGAATCCACAGGTCCCCCCTGGAGGCTGGCATCCCTGCCTCTCCTGCCTGCTAATGGGCTGGGACTGAGAAGGCCTGGAGTCACCACGTTCTCCCTGTTCTTCCCAAGAATCTCCAGAGATGGCTTCTGCAAGGGGATCTTGCTTCAGGGCCATGCCCTTGTGTTATACAGAAGGGGTACCCTGAAAAACTGTAAAATGGAGCTTTTGGGGGGGTGCTTTTAAAACGCACCCTGCATATTTCGTAGGAGCACCATAAACAAAAGATTAAGCTAGTTCACGAGCATGGCTGGTAATTCCAGCGGAGGCCTGGCAGACCTTGTGTGGTTCAGCGATGTGGCCCCTTCCGCTGTGCAGAACAGTAGGGGGTGATAGGCGCAGGGTCCTATTGGGGCACACGTGGTTTGTGGACTGATAGTCCTTACTGGAAGCTCCCACAGCCCTACCTAATGATGGCGTCACATTCTCTCTGCATACACAATCTGTGTTGAGCACATGCTGTCCAGTTTCTTCAGCTGTTTAACGCCCAGCTCATTGGAATCTTAAATTACATAAAGGATAAGTACAGTATGTAGGTATGTGCACAAATCTATCTTCCTGCCCAAGGGTATGTTGACACACAGCTCCTGAGTTTGCTCCCCCCCCCCCCGGGCAAGAGTGCAGAGCCTTTTGGCAGAAGGTGTCGCATTTAAATTGTGAATTACCACTACTGCTTCTCATTTGTGATGCACAAATATAAGCTGTAAGTAGGCAAGGGGTTTAAAGTAATCGATGCTTTCTCTCAGGAGCAGTTTTGAGTGGACCAGGGATGGGGGGGAAGGACGATACTCCAGAAAATACTTATCCCCCCCCCCGTTTTCTAAATTGCCTGATAATTGAGAGTCCCGATTTGTAAGTCATCCCTCCCCTCGGCTCCCTTACTTGGCAGCGCCTGGTTGCTGACGATCACCCTCTTCTCTTCTCTGCTGTGACACTGGTGGCTGTTCAGGCTCCGGAGGCTAGCATTCCCTTTCCTGCTCTGTTGCCGAGGGAGGTATGGTCGCTCCTTCTCTCCCCCCCCCCAATCTGAAATGCTGCCGCATCGACTTTTGCAACGGCTAGGATTGCTGTGACATGTATTTCTCCGGGGGTGCCTGGCAGCCAGGCAGAACACCAAGCCCCAGCAATCCGGCCGACTGGAACACAAATATAACAGCGTTCCAGACACTGGGAAAGAGAGAGAGGAGAAACAGACCAGTCTTCATCCCTCCCACGGCAGGGAGAGAGATGTTGCAGCAGCCGCAGAGCTCTTCTACGGCTCTACTTAAAACTGGAGCCAGAGAAGAACTTGGAGCCATAATACACCTTTGTGCCGAAGGTGAGCAGATGAAGTCTGGCAGCATGGTCACTATCTCGGAGTTTCTCAGTAGGTTTCAATCTTGTTCAGAGATTCGCCCAGAGTGAAGATTCTACGGCCTCCTCCTTCCCCCTGAAGCATGGAGAAGATCCATCCGCACACGTGTAGAGCAGAATCCCGCCCTTCTTGCGTCTCCATGTTAGGCATCCTTGTGTGTGTCCACCTCACAGGTTGCATGGTGGGAGGAGGGAGGGCATGCGAGGTTAATTCTTTATCATGGCAATAGGATCTTCAGCTTGGGCAAGTCTTGACCCGGGCTGGTATCTGCTGTAGTTCTGCTTCCATGTCTGGTGCCTCTCATTGCTTGCAAGATGTTGTAGGGGGAAGAGAAGCAATGCACTTCAGTACTCTGTGGAATTGCCAAGAATGGCCTTACCAGTGTAAGGGTTGTGTTTAGGTTACTGCAGAGAGTTTGAATGAAACCGTAGGGCATGTAGTAGGGTGTGGGAAGGGAAAATGTGTTTCTCAGTGTGTATGTGTACCTGATAAAGCTGAAAGCCTAATTAAGCTAAGAATCAGACCTACCGAAGCTCTGTAGAAGCTTCTTACAGTATGAACGGTGACAATAAACAGTATCTTTTATGTGTCTGAGTGCATCATATGGGGCTCTAGCAAAGATGAGCCTGAACAACTTCTTCTGTTCCAGCTGAAACCCTGAAGAGGATGGGGTATGGGTTCTATATTGCCTTGCTGTAATACAGTCTTCTGCTCCAGCTGAAACCCTGAAGAGGATGGGTTCTATATTGCCTTGCTGTAATACAATAAATTGCTTATTTACGTCCAAGTGACTCTCTTCCCTAAACTGTTGCACGCCACAGTGAAAGGCACTCACTGTATTGACCATTGTGTTGTGTTTCTTTTTATATGAATGTATCCTCCTGTGTTGAGAGAGTCCTGTAAATTGCAAAACTGATTGTAAAAGCCAATTAAACTTACTGATGGAAAGTATTATTATAACAGAAGTGCATGCCGGTACACTTTTGACTGAGATTTTATTGTTTCATTGCTGGTTGGTCACTTTCACTCCAAATACGGACAGGCTCCCCCCCCCCTTATTGATCCTCCTCCTTCACATCAGAATTATGATGTATTGTAGCCATGCAGGTTTTGGTGGATGTAACTGGACTCATACATGAAAGTCAACACAACTTTTTGGTGTTTAAGGTATTAAAAGTGGTCTTTGTCATGCTCTTTGTATTTTATTTTTAATAGATGCAATTTTTAGGAATGTTTTAATACATTTATGATGGACAATATAGTTTTACTAGTTGTGCAGTATTCTGTATTTACTTGAAGTAAATCATTTTATATGCAATTTGTTAGTTAATTACAGTTTTATAAATAAAATTGAGTGATGTCTGGGACTATTTGACTACTGTTACAGCCTTCATTCTCTGATGTACAAAGTAGTTCTGGTCAAAATTAAACTAGTTGCTTAAACAGCAGGATCAGGTAATAGCTGACTGAGAGAAAATCAGCCTCTGCTAAGTGATGTGGTAGTACACATGGAAGGAATTTCAGGATTGTCAGATCTCAGAAGATCAGCAGGGTCGATCCTGGCTGGTGTTTGGTGTGAGATCTCCAAGGAATACCAGGGTTGTGAGGCAGAGGCAGCGAATGGCAAAACATGTCTGAACATCTCGCCTCAAAAACCCTACAGGGTCGCCATAAGTCAGCTGTGACTTGACAGCGCTTTCCACCAACACCACAAGCATGCCAACTAAGTAATGAAGTAACAGTTTGTCTAATTGACGCTCATCAGATCACAGGTGAAGTTTGGTGCCCTGCATGGGTGTCACACGTCAAAAAGAAGCACCTGGATTTATACCCCACCCTTCACTCAGAGTCTCAGAGTGGCTTACAATCTCCTTCCCTGCCACTTCCCACAACAGACAGCCTGTGAGGTAGGTGGGGCTGAGAGAGCTCTCTGAGAACTGTGGCTTGCCCAAGGTCACCCAGCAGCTGCAAGTGGAGGAGTAAATTGAAAGGAGACAAACACCTGAAGGACTATAGCACAGAAGGACAAGGACTTGTTCGCTGCTGCTCCAGCAGGTAAGACTGGATCTAATGGCCTTGAATTACAGGAATGTAGATTTGAGCTACACATTCGATGAAACCTGGACAGTGGAACCAATCACTGAGGCAGGTGGTAGGCTTGCCCTTACTGGAGGTCTTCAAGCAGAGGCTGGACAGCTGCTTACTGGGAAGAGAGTGAGAGAGGCTGGGTATCTGCTTGCGAAGAAAGGGCCTAGCAGTCAAGAACCAACTGAGAGATGCCAGCACTTACACCGTCTTCACAGAAGACTGAACTACCTTGAGGTGCATGAGAAGCCAGTTTGCCTTCTGAAGAGCAGTCTCTAGAAGGAGGACTGTACCATGTCAGCGTATCTGAATTAGTTCCAAGTGATGAGTTATTCCAACCACGCCATCTGTGACTCTTGTAAGTTGGTGTTGTTGGAAGGTAACTTCACGACCGCCACCCCTCCAAATAACGGACACTATTACAAACAGAGGACAAACCACCAGGTAAAGTGTGAGAGCACTGGAATTTATTTGTTACCTCTAGGTACCACGGGGTTGACATTAATAGGCAAGACCAGTGAATGAGCAGCAAGACCTCCTTCACTCATCCCTTTTTTTGTTTTTGCTTCTAAAGCCCCCCAAAGAAGGTGCTTCCCCTTCCCCCCTCTAACATCTCCCCTCACAGGCCGTCCAGCCTGGTCTCGCTGCCTCCTGTTTTGTCCCTAAGTTAGCAGTACGTGGTTACGGAGTTAGGGGGAATGAGGGGAGGTGTCATCAATGTAAGTACCACTTTTACAGTATTATAGGTCTACAACATGCACATTCTATTATGTGGCCCAAGCAACGAGAAATACAGGTAGAACGACGACAGGGCTGGAGACTATATGTACGTCTGTGTGTGTGTGGCCAGTGGTGTGTGAGAGACAGGATTGTGTTATGACAATCAGCTATGGGTTTTTAGAAATCTTATCTGGACAGGTACCTACAGCGGTCTGAACTGTGTGGGAATGTTACATACATGCACAAGTGACACAGTTGGGGTGGGGTGGGGAACGAAGCAGGGGCAGCAGCTGGACGGGACGCAGGTGACATCCGTGATGAGAGATGATGTGGAACAGGGAGGGGGGTACCCTTCCTCAGCTCTCCACGGCGAGTCTCTGCTCTGTGAGGGAAGCTTGCTGGGCGACTGTTTTGTTCTCGTGGCTGCGGAGTTTTGATACGACATCTAGAAAGGCCAGGCTCTGCACTTCCTTGTGAAGGAGTTCTGTCAAACAGAAGCAAGACAGTTAACTTTCCTGCTGGGCCTTTCTGCACACAGCTGCTCTTTTGTCTGGGGTTTTCTGGGGAGGCTGAAATGAACAGAGGTTTTTGTAAATACAGACCCCAGGGCCAGCAGAAAAGCAGTGGCCGTAGGGAAAAACAGAAGCATGCTTTTTGGGGCCTCCCAACTGGAGGCAACCTTTTCAGGCCACTGCGTCCTTCCCAGGTAGAATCCTTCTCTGCTCCTCTCCAGTGTTACACAAATAGCTTTCCAGCACTGCAGTTCCCCAAGAGAGGGGAGGGACAGAGGAGCGGCGCTGACTGGAGCCTGAAGGATGTGAATATGTAATGCATGGAAATGTATGGGTGGTATGCTAGATCTGTAAGTCTGGGAGGTGAAATGTTGCCTAGGTGCCTATGAGGGCATCGAACCGTACACCAGAAAGGTGTTGTACATGTGTGAAAAAGAGCCTGTGGTGTGAATGAATTAGCATACCATGACAAGGAGGTGAGAGATGCCATTTATAACATCCTTTCCTTTGCTATGTACAAACCTCTGTCTGACTTTCATGCAATCTAAACAAGTGGAAGCAACTACTGGGGATTCCTGTCTGCTGTGCCGCCCCCCCCCCCAGCAAGAGACAGGACAGGCAAGGCAAGGATAAGGCTAGACTCTGAACAAACCCACCTCCATGGTGCAGTAGAGATCACAGATTTAAAGAGCAGCAGGGCCTTGTCTGTTGTGGCACACGGACTCAAAACTCCCTCACTGCATCTACACACCTCATGGTGAGCACTTTTTAAGTTTATGATACCAGGCAAAGGTGCTTTTGCCCAGACTCTTCATTGGTCTATCTTTAATGTAAAAGCCAAAATCTGTCTTTCTCCTAAAAGTAAAAGGTAAAGGTTCCCTTGCTCGAAAGCGAGTCGAATCCGACTCTAGGGTTGTGGTGCTCATCTCCGTTTCAAAGCCGAAGAGCCAGCGCTGTCCGAAGACGTTTCCGTGGTCACGTGGCCGGCATGGCTGAACTTCAAGGCGCACGGAACACTGTTACCTTCCCACTGAAGTGGTACCTATTTATCTACTTGCAATTTCTTGCTTTCGAACTGGCCTTTGATTACATGCTGTTGCTGATTTGTGTTTGAGGCTGACTTGTCTTTCTTGACTAGGACTCTGGGACCCAGCGCAGCTAACAGAATGGGGATAAAAATAAACCAAACTCTTAAGAGTCTCTGAGGAGAATGTTGGTTTCCTGACACGAGCAAAGCTGTCAAAGCCAACAGGGGGCCTTCAGTCACCATCACCCTCATTTCCGCTGTTTGAGTAAAGGATGCTGACCTTGGCTATGAACTCTGACGCAAGCCCTGTAAAAGCTTCTGGTTTGATACATCTGTTGATCCAGTGAGGCATCACAAAATCAAAAAAGTTCAATGGCACCTTAAAAACTAAGCGCTTATTCTACCATACGCTACTGTGAGTCAGATCTCACATGCATCTAATGAAGTTATCTCTGACTCACGGAAGCGCATGCCAGAATTAAACATCAACTTGCCATTGGCCTTATGTTTGATTTTTCTGTGACAGACTCTCTGAAGCGAATACAGTGTCAACAAGACTGCTTTCAGGGTTCGCTGTAACAGACGAACGAGACCACACCGTTTTTCACGGGGCCTCCCAGAATCTTGAGAATTATCCATAAATGTTAGCCTCACCTTAGTGAATGTCATGTGATTCGTGTACAGGAAGTGGGAATGAGTGCTACAGACAGGCCGTGTTCTTCCAAAGGGTCGAAGAGGGTTTAGAGGCAGGCTTTTGCATCTCCCTTACCAGCAACAGGGTGTTTCTAAAAGCGACACAAGCGGCTGTGGGAGGAGATTTGGGGGGGCGGGGAGAGGCAACAATCCCATCTATGCGCCAAAAGAGATTTTAGTGGACTTTCCCCTTTGCATTGGGAAATGCTAGGAGAAGACAATCTTTCCTGCGTGCTGTACACACTTTTGTCTTTGAGCAGAACGCAAACAGCTCAGCCCTTCTCTTTGCTCTGCCAGACCCTCAATGTCTCTGAGAAAGCAGCTGAAGACTCGTGTCAGTGACGCAGCTTTCTCTAACATCACATCACTTGATTATTCAGTATTACTGGTAAAAAGCATGTTGACTGGACATTGGGGAGGGAAGTCATACACTGAGTTTTGCGGCAATTTATAAGGGGAGAGAGCAGCAGTGGACACTGCCCCCACAAAGGAAGAATGGGGGGAAAACAATGCACCTCCATGGATGCTCAAATATTTGAGTACATCGTGAACTCCACTAATGCAGCTGCAAGCTGCATAATTTAATGGCCAGGGTTGTTGTTGGTGGTGGGTGGGGGGGAGGTTGCTTCAGGCAGCAGCAGCAAGTGATCCCATGCAGAAGCAGACTCTAACTAAACACAATCTGTATTCTACTGGGGCTTACTTAGCACCAGCGGTGGCACGCAAACCCACAAATGGCTCCCGAAACAACAGACCTGTTTCTAATCAACGGCTGCCTGCAGAGAGAGAGAGGTTTTCCTCGCGGCAAACTTTGAGACACTTGTTTTCCTCCCCAACCCCCAAATCACCTGCTTCCCATCAGCCAGGACATCCTAACTTCCTCCTGGGTGACTCTTAAAAGAAACAAACAGAAAAGGCGAAGGCCAAAGACCTTCTTAGCTACTGAAGAATGCAATGGAAACGGCTTTTCAGCTCCGGGCCATTCTGCTGCGGAAAGCGCACGCTTCTTCCTTCCAGGGCAGCTTGGATATCTAGAGCAGGTGTTCCTTCTGGGGCATTGATAGGGGCTCAGTGGCAAACTGGATCGGCTCAGCTGCTGCTGTCTTGGGACTTTGCCTCCCTTCTTCGCACACAGACAGACTAAGGATTGTGGTAGCTATGAAAGCTTTGCTTTCCCCTTCATTCTTCAAGTTATGTACACATTTACATTTCCCATTATCCTCCATCAACATAAGGACTTTGTTGGAAGAGGAAGGCTTCTAATTCATCATGGCAAAGGCAGCAAGAGATGAACACCTCCCCCCCCCCCCGAAGAAGAATCCTTTATAGAGAATGCAAAACAGCCCAACCAGTCAGAAAGACGGCCTGCAGCCTTTCTGGTAGAGGATGTCTTGTTTTAAAAATAGTCAATATTTTCAAGTTACCAAACGCCTCTTCCTGTAGTAACAAAGAACAGCAGCAAGGACCTACAAGCTGGGAAACTGATAACCACATTTCTGTTTTAGGGAAACCTACTTTTGAGGATATCCTATTTAGGACACTGCCTGACGAAAATCCGTTATACTTTCCCTTCTCCCCCTGACCCCTGCTTTTAAAGATAATTTATTGCAAACCACCAAGCTAAGAGAGTGATAAAGTGAAATATCTTATTGCTATCCACACTTCTGAATTATTCTGGTTCCAATGTTTATGCAGTGAGTTTTAGTTCTCTCTGTACAGAACAATGTTTGATTCCAGTGGCACCTTTAAGACCAATCAATTTTTATTCAAGGTGTGAGCCTTTGCGTGCACACACACTTCTTCAGGTACAATGAAATGGAAATTACCAGTCCATACATACAGATAGAGTGAGCAGTAAATCAGCATACAGCATAATGAAGATGTTTAACAGATTCAAGGCGTTTTTAAATAAAGTGTCTTTTGTTGCTCTTTAAGGTGAGGCTGGACTCAAGCTTAGTTCTGCTGCCTCAGACCAACATGGCTAGTTTCCTACAATGGCCGTGTGGAATAGTTAAAGAACCGCTTTATCAGCAACAGAGCTGGGTGCAGTTCCTGGTGTTTCACGTACGCAGAACATGGGCACTGATTTTAGGAAGCTTTTAGTTCTAGGTCCCTGTTGTAAAGATGGCAGTAGGTTGGCTAGGGCTGTGGCTCTCCGGTAGAACAGCTGCTTTGCCAGGCAAATGTTCCTAGTTCAGTTCCCACCACCTCCAGTTAAAGAATCAGACAGTGGTGATGTGAAAGACCCCTTCTTGAGATCATGGAGAGCCGCTGCCAGCCACAGCAGACAAGACAAGGGATGGTGCAGTTCAGCATATTTCAGGTTCGTGTGTTGATGGAACACGAGTCTGACTCTGACCAAACACACTTTGCTTTGAATGCGGGAGAAACGGTGGACGCTTTAAATGTTTGTGAATGGACTGACAATAATGTCACTGGGCGCTGGACAGGGCTCATGTGCTCCCCCCCTCCTTTTTTACACGTCCACTACATGAATTAGTGGAACTTGTAGTTTGCGACTACTGTTTGTTACTTCCAAACCAAGAAACTGCGGTCCTCCAATGTGGGACTATAAAGCATTTTTAGCTAGTCTGGAGAGTCACCACATGCCAGAGGGTGAAACAGCAAATTAGAGCTTGAACGGTCATAGACACAGGTTTAGCCTCCTTCGAGTGGGCATGGGGACTAGATTCTCAAGCTCACCTCGGGCTAAAGTTGCTTGCAACTAAAGCCCAGTGTTTCCAACTGCTGACTTTAGTTAGATTAGAGAGAGTCTCTGGATTTAACCCTTCTGCAGAAGCAGCCCGTCCCTCGGCAAGGACGGTATCCTCAGACACTACAAGAAGGTATATCCTTTTGCATAGGCCAGTGCCCTTCAGATTTCAGAGGGCACAGTCTTTTTTTGGGGGAAACTCACCTGATCCCATAAGAGCACAGATCAGCACCATGGAATTGTACTTGATTTCTGGTGCGCTCCTCTCATCTGACAGCAGCCTGTGTAGAATCTGCACTAGCTGGGCACTTTCCAAATCCTTTTCAGCTGTGGCTGTGAATCCAAACAAAGGGAAGCTGTAAATCTGCACGAGAAACCTACTTTCTACATTGTGGGTGACCTATGGAGTAGGTCTTCTACTCTTAAAAAGCGGGCTACGGGAGCCTTAACATAGGTCCTACTTAACTGCATTGAACCTTTGTTTAAGTTTTACTACGTTCTTTTTACTAACCAAATCAGAAAGACCCATAATTGTGCTGAAAGAAGAAGAATAGGAGGAGAAGAAGAGATTGGATTTATACCCCGCCCTTCACTCGGAGTCTCAGAGCGGCTTACAAACTCCTTTCCCTTCCCCTCCCCACAACAGACACCCTGTGAGGTAGGTGGGGCTGAGAGAGCTCTGACAGAAACTGCTCTTTTCAAGAGCAGCTCTGACAGAACTATGGCTTGCCCAAGGTCATCCAGCAGCTACAAGTGGAGGAGTGGGGAATCAGACCCAATTCTCCCAGATTAGAGTCCATGCACTTAACCACTACACCAAACTGGCTCACTGAAAGGGGCATGCAGGGGGATTACGGACAAATGTAAGCTCTTATGTACTGACGATAAGAAAGAAAAACATAGACCAGTTAACTTCTCTACATCTAATATGATCTCTGAAATCCCCCATTAACTTTGAGGGGTTTCTAGAATTTTGTTGGAATGAACATGTGGTTATGAGAAGCGGTAACTATACTTGGTTTGGAATGTTTATTTATTTATTTAAAACATTTTTATGCTGCCTTTCCACCTGATAGGGGTCTACTAGGCAGCAAACAAAACATTTGAGTAATTAAAATATATTTAAAATTATAAAATAATTTAATTAAAAGCACAGAGCAAGGGTGGGTAAGAGACAATAGCCTTTGGGCAACTGTTTGGGATTCCAAGTGAATATCTGCCTTTGAAAACACATTTCTGACATTCCTTGGGTAGGGTCGTGGGGGGCTCAGCTGCTGGGGATCATAAGAATGAAGTCAGAAATGGGTTGGTGGGAGAAGGGTGAGACGCCCCCCTCCCACCACTTCTCTCCATAGCACTCTTCCAAAGGCGCTTCTCTGTATATAACATTAAGCCCCAAAGCCCCACTTAGACTGCTCAACATAATGATCCTTGGATCCCACCAAAAATCTCCACTCATTGAATTATTTCCATCAGTGGAATGTGTGTTCTCCAACCCCCCCCCCCCCACACACACACACACACTGCAGCCCAAAATACTATAATTTCTGCTCTTGAGGAACAGGGGGGGTGGGGCGCCCAGAAAGAGCATGAGGGAAGGAAACAAAAAACTGTCCCTTCTGTTCGTGCAAAAATGACTGATCTATTCTGCTAGTGGTGGCGCTTTCCTTCAGTGCAAAGAAGCCTTTCTCTGACGCAAGAGGAAAGCATCGCCACTAGCATAATGGATCTGCAGGATCCACCACACCCTAACCTTGCAATCAAAGAAGTGACAGCTATTCTGAAAGGGCAAGCGGGTATTTGCCATGTTTACCCTTCTCCCACAATAGTGACAAATTCTACTTTCTGCTACTTGTGTTCAGGCATACCTCCTTCCCATTATTTGACCGTGCGTGTATAATTGCGGAAACTTGCCCAGATGCCCACATGTAATTCACCCTGAAACTATTAAGAAGCCCCAACCATTGGGATACTCACCTAATTCTAAAGCTGCTATTAGTGCCAAAGCGACAAGAGCTTCATTCTGCATTATTACGTGTTCGCTAGTTGCCATGGTAACTAAGTGCTTAATGCCGCCACTCTGAACAATGGTCTTAATTACATCCTTTAAAAATAAAGTAAAATAAAGTATCACAGGACTGAGTGAAGACTGCAACACACTACACATAAACAAAATGCGCCAGTTTGCTAACCTACACACCATTGACTGTGAGCAGAAGGACATTATCCAGTAGAGCTGTTCCACAAAATGCATGCAAGAGCTCAGGCAGTGCGGCTAGAGGCAGGTTCCACTAAGCAGTTCCCGCACTGCTGCTTGTGTACAGCCTCTTGTGTAAGAGGAAGAACCCCTTTGGGTTTAGTTTCACTTTTCTGACACAGTGCTTAAGTTCGAGTATGTGTTGAGCAGCCCTTCTGGGAGTGGTGGTTGGCCCCTTCTGCACTGGAATACAACATATCAGCCGGAGAATAACAGCAAATATATAATTTAAACCCCTACACACACACTTTAAAGGTCTGCTCCTCTTGCATCCATAAGTCAAAACAGCACTGTGTGTCTATTTATCAGCCTTATTCTTCTGAGATGACAGAGCTGCTGTGAAAGTTCTTTCCCAACCCTACTACTTGAAAGCCTTTTTAACGGGAAATGCTGGACTGCAAGAGTCCATGATAAAGAGTCGTACACAAGGAGGGACATACCATGTTCTCCATCCTCAGGCAACCCAGAATACACCATGGTGGCATGCCCAAAGTCCTGCCCACATTCCTATCTCTGTGCTTCACTGTGGTTGCTTCCACACGGGCACAGTCCCCACAGTATCCCTTCATGCATATGTCTCATCCTCCAGCCATCAGTGCGGTTCTGCAAAATGGTAGTAGCACTAGATAGCCATAGTGTAACAATGCTATACTGATATAAAGGTAAAGGTAAAGGTTTCCCTTGCTCAAAAGCTAGTCGAATCCGACTCTAGGGGGTGGTGCTCATCTCCATTTCCAAGCTGAAGAGCCAGTGTTGTCCGAAGACTTCTCTGTGGTCATGTGGCCAGCATGACTAAATGCTGAGGCGCACAGAATGCTGTTACCTTCCCACCAAAGCAGTACCTATTTATCTACTTCCAATTTCTTGCTTTCGAACTGCTAGGTTGACAGGAGCTGAGGCCAGAGACGGGAGATCACTCTGTCACGCGGCACTCGGGTCTTGAACTGCTGAACTACGGACCTTCGGGTCTGCAGCTCAGCATCTTAACCTCTGAGCCACCACGGCCCCTTATAGTGATATATCTACTACCAATTAAAAAACCAGCTAGCAAAAAGTCCACAGGTGCTGGTGGGGAATTGTGGATGCAAAGGGAAATGGCGCTGTATGGTGCAAAAATCCACACCTTCCCATCTATGCTTCCCACAACTGCTTTGGGTACAACTTTTCAAAACAGCTCTTTAGCCTCCTCTTGTAGGGAATGCCCTCAGACAACAGTGTCTCATTATGGAGACATGGTACAGATGACCTGCTCCCCATGGGATCATATGTGCCCCATGTGAATTTGCAAAGAGCAACTATGTAGAAAATGTTTGCATCCACTAATTGCTTCGTTTTCAAGCCAGTAATTCCTGCTTTTCAGACCTAGGAGATATGTGACAGCTAGTTCACAGAGTCATGAAACCTCAAACAATCAGAGACACACAAAGTGCCATCATCTTAAGCAGTGACATCCCTCTAAGGACACTGATGTCAATGGACTCACAAGGGTGTTCCTTTGCTTAGGATGGCATTGGCAATTAATGAATTTGAGATCATTTTGGTTCAAGTCACCTGGCAATTGCTCTTTTGGTATTCTCACTGAAGGTACTACCTCATCATGTTAGATTAAATCCCACAGATTCATCCTGCTAGCAAGGTCTTGGATCAGCAGTAGCTTCCTTGTGCAGGAAGAAAGCACTGCCCTTAGCAGAATATATCTGTGGGATCCAAACCTTTTTCTCCAAGTTTTGGAGATAACAACCAAGGAGAACAAGGGGAAGGAAAGAAGAGCTCTTTAAGCATGTTCTGCTATGGCTCAAACATTCTTTCTCTGCCACTGCGGGAGACACAGAAATATCGGTCTGCAACTCTGGTAATCATAGACATCAATAACATTTATTCTGCAGCTTTAGTTCAGGTAACCCAGTTTGATGCCATGCCCTTGGCGGATCTGATATTCAGGCTGTGAATAAGATGTAAAAGGAAATACAACAGTATCAAAGGTGTCCGTTTGTGCTTCCCTTTCTTGTTTCAGCCACTAGCCAAAAACCCATTAAAGTTGGCATAAATTCATTTATATTCCAAGAGAGTATTTAACAAAATCATGTCACAACATTTTGCGTGCAAAAGAAAAAAAAAATGCAAACAGAAGGTTGGAGCTTTGTCTGTCTCCCAGAAGAAAAGAACTGCAGCTATGACTGGATGCGTTGTGGGAATTTATTCCCAGATTACTGCCAGTCCCGACAGCACACGTTTCCTGTTACGCTGGAGGACAGGAGGAGGGGGTACCAAAACCAGTCCAGGTGTCTCTTTTCCTTCTCCAACAGGTGATCGGTACACTCAGGATGAACTGTGTGAATTGCATCTTCTACTCATCAGATTTTTATCCTAGCCTCCCAGCATGGAGCTCGCCTCTCCATTTTACCTTCAAAAATACCCTATGAACACAGGTGATACGGAGGGTGAATGACTGGCCACAGATCATCCAGGGAGCTTTATGGCCAAGTGAGGATCTGAATCTGAGGCTCCATGGCTCAACACTCTGAATTGACGCCACCTGTCTTGGGTGAAGATGGGTTGTGCTTGAGCAGCCATAAGCACAGAGTCTGCACTCACATTTCCTTGAACCTGGGCTGACCTTGAACCTGAAGCGACTAAGGCTGCGGTCACACACACTAAATAATCCACTTTCAGTGCACTTTCTAACTGGATTTTACTGTGTGAACTGGCAAAATCTAGTTGGAAAATGGATTGAAAGTGGGTTATTTAGTGTGTTTGAACACAGCCTAAGAATATCTGTGACTAGCCTCCGACGTGTACACTGTGCTTGTTCTAATGCACACAGTTAAGTTTCTTGATGACTATGAGCAGAACAGCCACGAGCAAATCCAACTCTAGCACAATCTTACAATTGTTTTGGAACAACGAAAACAAACTAACATAACTTTGGGCAACCTAACTGAATTGGTACGTTTACAATGTTTTTTTTCTATCACTATTACTTTTGTAATCGTAAAACTCATGTGACTAAACCAAGGCTTGGATTCTGTAACACTGTTCCCCTTGCACGTTTCTCTGTCTGCTGCAGATAGTGTATTCTGCTGCGGTGCTTGTTTCCTTTGCTACTGGCACTTGTGTGTGCCTAAGGGGCTCCTTGAAAAACACTGATCTTGCACATGATGGTTATTGGAAGAGGAAGCGAGCGCCACGGAAGAGGAAAGCCTCCACAGTAGCTGGAGGGAAGAGCAAGGGAAACGATGTCATCGGATCCAACCCCTTTGGCTTTTCCGTTTCCCTGTCTTGAAGATGCCATTACGGTACTTCAAAGATAGAGTATAATCAACTGCCTTCACAGTGTTATTTTGTGTCCCAGTTAAACTTCAGTCTGCAGCTAGACTTGGACCCTGACTGTTTTTGGATCCAGCTTCAGTTTACTGATGTCCCATGTCAGCTGATTATTTCTCTGTTCTTATGCCTCTTCGGTCTCTTCTTCATCACAACCGTCCGCTTTTTGTTCCGTTTCAGCCCCAAATGTGGGCTGAGCAGCACATCCACACTGAACACTCTAACAGCAGAATAAGTGTGTCACAATGGCCTTGACAGGACAGTTTTCGGGCAAACTCTCTGCCTTTGATTCCCTGCCTGTATAATGGAATGGCAGTGATCTCTCTCTCACAAGGGCTGTGGGAAGGTAAAGGCATTTTATTATTTTATTTTTTAAAAATGTTGCTCACTTTTGATTTGCTGTGTCGTATAAGAGCAGATAGTAGTCTGTTGGACTCTCCCATCACACCTGCGTGATCCTTGGCTTCGCACCACTCCACCAGCCTCTCGACCAGCTTTACGTTCTTCCCCACCTGCTCAGCCGCTTCTGCTGCAAACAGTAAGGAGGTCTGCGGTAACTGGCGGCAGTGTTTGTTTTTTTAAAAAAACCACGCAATACACTAAATAGCAAGGGAAGTGCCAAGTAAAACTAAACGAAGGAGAGGGAAAAAATGGCAGCTGAAGCTTATATGAACTGCCTGGTCGGTCGGGATTGTCAGCACAGCTCTGTGCTCATCTACTTAGAAACCAGTCCCAACATGTTAAATTAAACGGGGACTTGGTCCTGGAAATGTGCAGAGTGTTTCAGCCTAAAGTTCCTTCCCGCCATGAGTGCCGGTTAAGACGCTGCCTCCTGAATCAAAATACAGTCTTGCAGCAGCATCCTTTAAGGCTTCCAAAGAAGCAGCAAAAACAGTGTAAAAAAAGAAAAGAGAGGCGGAAGCTGCAACTGACATACATACACTTGCCTGGACAGGAGGCAGAGGACATCTGAGTGTACTTCAGCAACTGTCTACATCACTTGAAGATCTCAAAGCATGTTTGTTTAAACCAAAGGTAGTTACTGTTTTCAATATTAGGACTTTCCTGGAAATACCTAGTGAGTTACAGTCTTCAGGGAAGCTAACAGAAATGTTTTAAGTCAATCAGGAAATTCCCGACTATACTTTGCAAAATACATTGCACTGAAACAGGAAGGATTTGGATCAGTGCTCAGAAATCTTGTACTGTTCTTGATATGTAGGTTTCCGACTAGTGAAACTGATTAGATAATTAATAATAAAGTGAGCTTCCTTTATGATTGTTTTGTCTCATTTCCATGAAGACCTGTTTTTAAAATTACTTTTCAAATGTCGAAGGCTGGCAATTTATTTTAAAATATGAAAATAACAACCTCAGCATGCAACCAGAGGTACTGCATTATTCAACCTTGAGAAAAGCTTCCATACCTTTGTTGCATGGATGAAATTTACAACTGTACTGATGATTAAAGGTTTTAGTATTTTTCTATGAGATTTCAGGTAGCAAAGAGATATCAGTGAAAACAATTTTGCCAAGACTGAGGGTTTTTTTTAAATGACATTTTGCTCTCTGTCTTTATTACCTGAACAGTCACTGTGTTGTGTATGACATTTCTAAAGTGCTGAAATATCAGTTAATAAATTCACTGTACTACTCAAGAGAAGAAAGGATTCTGGGAACTAGCAGGGCAATATGAAACTGAATTATATGCATACATCACATGCCCAGGCTGCTGGCTGCTGGGGTATACAAAGAAACCAAACATTTAAACTTGTGTATAGATGCTGGAGACAAGTTTTTAAAACAAGGTTCACTTTTACCGTGCTTTATATAGGGGTTCAATTTATTGGAAGGTGTTTTTAAAAATCCTTTCTTCTTGTGTATGAAATTTAGCGACAGATCAAAGATTGAACAAAGGCTGTTATCGTTTAACACAGGGAACAGTTTGTTTTTACCTTGCGCATCTATTAACATTCTTAACGTCCCAAGCAGTTTGAACTGAACAGGGGGCATCTCAGATCTGAGAAATTTCAACACCGCTTCTGCAACACCAGCTGACAGCATCTTCGCCTTATTTACAACTGTATGAATAAAGAATGGATGTTATCTCAAAAGGACCGCAGAGGCAATACCCTTGTACTGCAGGCAGATACTTATTTTTGAGGTAGTCTGTAAACAATTTTTCCCAGCAATCTGAAAAACAAATGATGAGACATGAGGAAGGAGCCCAGAGAATAGAATGGCATGAGCCATTCCACTCCAGTTCCAGTTTTGGCAAAGCAGGGGAGCTGCAAGAAAGGAAGGTTTGACACAGTTCCTTTTTTACTGGGCACAAACATCTTTTATCCCTTATACATTGTGCTGAATATTGAATGAAACAGCTGGTGTTTGCTCGATTTAAATGTGTAAAAACAGCAAGAGGGAGAAGAAAAAATGCAACACGATCGAGGTACCTTTTAAGAGTTTCTAGTACAAGAGAATGTCAATCACACTATTTTTTTTTCCCTTAGTGCTAATCTCGGCAGACTTATTGACTGGTCTTCAGAGATCTCCTTGCGATGGAAGAAATGTTTTTTATGAAATGGGATGATCACGTGTCTAAACATTACAAAGAGCGAGATGATAGAATTCTTGTCTGTACCACTTCAGCTTGGGGGAGGCACACATTTTTGCATCCCCCTACTATTGTGAAAAAGCTCCTTCACTGTAGTGAAGAAGAACATCAGGGATAAATATTTCGTATTGGTCTCTCCCTGCTATGCTATTATATACAGGGAACATTTGACTGTATGTGCACATTGGGGTGTGGGGGAGATCAGAAAATGTGACCACATGATTTGCAATCTATAATGGTATCATCAAGAAATATAGTGTCTGATTCCACATAACAAGTAATCCCATTCCTTTCCCTCTCTTGCTTCAGCCCTTCGAGGGGCTGCGACTCTGTGGTAGAGCCTCTGCTTTGCATGCAGAAGGTCCTGGGTTCAATCCCCGGCATCTCCAGTTAAAAGGTCCAATGCAGTAGGCAAGACCTTTGCCTGAAACCCTGGAGAGCTGCTGCTAGTCTGAGTAGACGATACTGACTTTGATGGCCCAAGGGTCCGATTCAGTATAAGGCAGTTTCACATGCATTCGTGTGTGTGTGTGTGTGTGTGTTCTGTCTGCCTTCACTCCCTCTGCTCTGGCTCCACGTTCATCTCTAACTATTTTTCTCTCCACACCGCCCAATCTTTGTTTCTCCTCCCCACTGTTTTGCCCACTTCTACCTTCACATGATTACGTCCTCTTCAAGTCTGGATTGGCTAGCAACCCTCAGAGGATGAGGCCAAGCCTAAATATAGCCTGGTTTAAATCTTCTTCAGAATTTGATGGACATATGGCCCTTTACAAAGCATTGCTATCTGAGGCAGAGGACCTTGCGGATGTTGTACTGGGGCACCCCTCCCCCAACATCATTGAGGCCATCAATACATTGAAAAAGGCCCTGAGCCCCAAAATGGGGGCTGAGATCTCACAACTTAGTCTCATGAGATCTCAGCCAGCGTTCTTTTTTAATTGTTTGTTTGTTTTTAAACTTACGATGTCTACATAACAAAGTTTGGGTCCAGAGGCACCTTTAAGACAAACAGAGTTTTATTCAAGATATAAGCTTTTGCATGCATGCACACAAAAGCTTTTATCTTGAATAAAACTCTGTTGGGTCTTAAAGGTGGCCGACTGGACTCAAACTTTGTTCTGCTGCTTCAGACCAACACGGCTACTCACCTAATTGTCTAGACAGGCATTGCTTCTTTGAGTTTCAGGAGTTTTTAGTTATGCAGTTTTTAGTGGTAGGATCTCCCCAAGCTGTGGATGGCCCCACTGTGTAGATTTTTTTTAAATCTGCCTGGTGGGGCTACCCAAGGGAATCTGGAATAGGATGTGACCAAATACATTTCTGTATAAATCAGTCACCAATCCTTGTTTTTAGGAAGATTGTATTAAGTTCAATATCTGTGACTCACATACAAACAAATGCACCTTCAAATCTGTCAGCCTGGGTCTCACACAGGCAGTGAAGGTCTGCAAATTCAGAATTTGACTGGATCAGCTTAACTTTCTTGCAAGAGCCCACTGGATCATTTTACTAAACTGCTTCTTCATCCAGGCAGACATTTATAACTATGTACTTCGAATGTTCTTGCTATCTGCAATAACCAGGAATTCGGTTGATCTGGGGAAGTAGATGGATATAGCTGGATGGATGCCCCTGTGTGTATGTTCTTCATGTGGTGGTGTACAGGAATGAGCTTTTAGCCCACATAACTGCCCTCTGGGTAAATACTTTGTAAATGCCAACAAGTATGCACATGCATTCGTATACTTAACCCCGATCATCCGTGTACTGCAAAACACTGTATGATCTGAGAGTGTGAAAGAGCCCACAACATACAAGAGGCTACATTGCAGGGGTGCAATATGAACTGGCTGTGTGTGCACGAAAGGCAGAGAGAAAGGTTATGAGAAGCAATATGTGATATGAGCACTGTTAATGGAAGAAAAGTTTCTGTTTCATGAACATGAACGCAGACTGTTCTTTACATACCATAATTGCTATATTAAAAGCCACAGAATACAGCTGCCTATAACACTGAGAGGTGTGCGTTCAGTCTCCCGAGACCTCTCCTCTGCTGCACATGGTAACCACACCTGTTCCACCCCTGTGAGGCTCTCCACCCCCACGTGTGAAGCAGGAGACAGACTTTGCTCCATAATGCATTTTAATTAGAAGTGATAAGTTAGCCCATATTCTAAATGCCAGTTAACAAGATGTTGCTTGTTCTGGCACAGATTTTTGAGGAACTGGCTGTGTGTGCACGAAAGGCAGAGAGAAAGGTTATGAGAAGCAATATGTGATATGAGCACTGTTAATGGAAGAAAAGTTTCTGTTTCATGAACATGAACGCAGACTGTTCTTTACATACCATAATTGCTATATTAAAAGCCACAGAATACAGCTGCCTATAACACTGAGAGGTGTGCGTTCAGTCTCCCGAGACCTCTCCTCTGCTGCACATGGTAACCACACCTGTGAGGCTCTCCACCCCCACGTGTGAAGCAGGAGACAGACTTTGCTCCATAATGCATTTTAATTAGAAGTGATAAGTTAGCCCATATTCTAAATGCCAGTTAACAAGATGTTGCTTGTTCTGGCACAGATTTTTGAGTGCAGAAGCTTATGTTGTTAAAAGGGGGGGGGGGAACACTAAATAAACTGTATTTCCTCCTCTCAAAGGGAGAAAATAAGGCCCAAGTAATTTTTTAATATTAATTTTGATTCCTTCTCATTATCTTGGTATTTTGAACAGATGACTACATAAATCAAGATACAATATAAATAAGGGATTTTTAATGCATCATGCCCTAAAAGATATGAAGTGTACCAAGTAACTATTCAGGTACTAACATCTACAGGTAAGTCCTGGAAAGCAAGTATTTTTCTGACATCCAAAACTGTAGTCAGAGGAGTCCCAACAGAAACCAGCTATTAGCTGAAACGGTAGAAGGTACACAGAGACCAAAAAAAGTAGGTGAAAGTATTTCCTGCACACACCATCAAATCAACCCAACATGCAGATTTTTGGGAGCTTCCATATCGTGTAAAATCCAGAAACACAGTCAAAAGTGCAACTGGATCATTGATGAGCAAACTTGGTTACTTGATCAATGCAAGCGCTACAGTTATATAGTAGTTTCATTTTTTACAATAAAGCACCTTATTTGCAAAGCAGTTCCCCCAAGTTTTCACAGGACTTCAAACATCATTTTTAGCAGTCATGATATCCCAGTAAGGGAGATAACAAAGTTGCACTTACCAGCAACTATTGTTTATCGAGTATCTTCTGTGCAGGCACACATGGGGACTGCACATGAGCAGGTCTGCCATCGGATAGGTCTTTACAGCTAAAAGCCTCCAGGGGGCACTGCATGCTGGAGCCAGAAGCCTGTTCCTGCTCAGGGACCACGTGCTCCTGCGCAGCAGCGTCCCCTCTACCCTCAGTACCTCTACCACCCCTGAAACCAGAGCATGCAGTGGGGCAGGAGGGAGGGTATGTGTGCATGTACAAAAGAGTGTTTATTACAAAGACATATAAAAACCTTGTAGGGGCCCAAATAAAGCCTCATAAAATGTTTAAAGCTACAAATACACACAGAAAACGACTGTGTATGACGCGTTTCGGCTCACAAGAGCCTTCTTCAGAGGTCAAATAGTACCAAATACAACAAGCAATAGAATACTGTAACACAGTTAAGGCAATTAACAATAAATAAAATAGGGCCAAAATTGGAGTGTTCCAATATGGAATTGAATGACATACCAAAAGGTTTCTGTTTGGGGCCACAAATATATCTGGCCTTGTATCAGAAGTAGTTGTATATACTGGAAATAATATGTACCTTTCAGTTTAGGTCCTAAGAGTGCAAAAAAAACCCTGCCTTGTCAGGGACAATGAGGCTTTATTTGGGCCCCTACAAAGTTTTTATATGTCTTTGTAATAAACACTCTTTTGTAAACATTCTTTTGTACACTTACTCATGTTTTTAACTTCGATAAGTTTTCTAAACATCCTTTGGAGGTTTCTGCTTAGTTCTGCAAACAGGGTGGCTTGACTCGGGCATGGCTAGAAGGCATTTAAACTTTATATCCCTTCTGAGTTCACTCACCAAGTCATGCCGTGGTCTCTTTAAATGCCTTCTAGCCATGTCCGAATAAAAGCTGAATAATATTAGCTTTTATTCAGGTGCAGCTATTTCAGTAGCCAAATACAGTTCTCTGATCTGTATTTAGCTGAGTAAATACCTGAAATATACCAAGAAGGTATTTTTCAGGTATTTATTTGGCTTGGTATATACAGAGTGCACACCCCCAGTCCTAATCCTTGACAGGTCTCCAGCACAAGAGTGCACTGACTTAACAATCGGTCCTTGGAATCTGCCACCAATAACCAATTATCCAAGTAAGGGAATATATGGCAACCCTGCATGCAGAGGTAAGCAACAACCAGGGCTAAACACTTGAGTGCAGTGGCTAGACCAAAGAGTAGGACAGTGCACTGAAAAACTAATTCCCCACATGAAAAACCTAAGAACTTGTGATGTTGAGTGTGGATTGAAATATGGAAATAGGCATCCTTCAAATCAATAAAGATGAACCAACAATTAAATTTTAGTAACTGTAAAATTGAAGGAATGGACACCATACGGAATTTAGAAACGTGAAGAAAAATGTTTAATTTTCTGAGGTCTAAAATAGGTCTAACTCCCCCATCTTTCTTATCTACTAGGAACATATGAGAGAAGAAACCGTCTGATGCCTGAGACACTGTAACCTCCTCTATGGTGCCCTTGTCAAATAGGGAGGCCAAAGCCTGGGCAAGACCCAAAGCTGTTTGGTTGGATCCCCTTAAAGGTAAAGAGCAAGGGGGAATAGTCTTAAATTCTAATTTGTAACCAAACCTAACTATGGACAAAACCCACTCATCAGAGGTAATAGCGCCTCCCAGGCTGCAGCAAACTAGCCTGTCCCTGAACTTAACAGGGGTTGGCAATGATCCTAGTCAGAAGGATGATTTCTGGAATGGAGTTGCTTCTCTGGAAGAGGGTGGTTGCTGATTCAACCTAGATTGGAACCTATGGTAACCCTGTTTTGGGGTAAATTGATTAGTGGCAGGATACTGAAACCCCAAGGGGCCAGAAACCAGCGGTCCCTTTGATATGGATGCCAGGGCTGTCTCACAAAGGACCTTTGTTTAAATTGGGATGTGGACAATTGTGAGACTCCTAGGAACGTAGCTGTCTGCTTGTTCTTCTTCATCAGGGAAAACATCTTGTCCGTCTTGGAGGAGAAGAGAGTGGAACCTTCAAAAGGTAAGCCTTCAACATTAAGCCTGGTTTCCATAGGCAAGGCCATTGATCTAAACCACATGGGGCGCCTGAGTATGACAGAGCTCACCATGGCCCACGCATCCAAATCTGCAGAATGGGATCCCACATTAATTTGCTGCTTTGAAAGTTTAATGGACTTTGTATGCAGACCTATAGCAAGGGGATGCTTATCTTCTGACAGGAGTTCAAGGAACGGAAGAATCCTCTGCCACAAGAAGAGCTGATAACCAGCCATGATGGTTTCATAGTTAGCAATTTTGAAACCTAATGCTGCTGAAGAATATAATTTTCGACTCAGAATATCCAGCTTCCTCCCTTCCCTATCTGTGGGAGCGGAGTGGTAGGCCTGACGGCCCTTCAGCTGGATCTCCTCCGTAACCAAGGAGGATGGCAGAGGATAGGTTGTCAAATAGGTAAATGTCTCCTTATAAAAATGTTCTACCCTTCTGGAGGTAGGCTGGACACAGATTTTTACCACAGTTCCTCTGTGGAGTCCTCAAGGCCCTCCAACGCCAGGAAAGTAATAATCCTGGGAGACTCTGAATAGAGGCGACTCAGTATCTTATCTTTGGGGTTGTGCTCTGAGGTAATGACCTGTGCTCCAAGGTAATCTCAAGAGACTGGGCCATACGAATCATCTGTTCTCCTAACATTTGGAGATCCACCATGGGAGATGTCAGAGATGGCTCGCCTTCCCTCTATTGTCTGGGCTCAGATCCAATGTTGTGTCGGATCCGTCAGATTCAATCGCCGTTTCTTCTCCTCTGATTCCAGGAATAGGAGAACGTGGCCCGTGTGCGATGGTTGCTGAAGGCGGATATAATGACACCTGATGATGGTAATGATACCAACTTGCATCCCTGAGGCTTGCAAAGTTCTCACTCCATTCCTCTATATATCCCTGAGATATCATGTAGGAATATAAAGGCAACCACACAGGCGGTTGGGGCTGAGACCACAGAACAGTGTCCATTTGCTCTGGATCGGACTCATGTGGAACCTGGCCATGTGGAAAGCCAGTATCCACCTCCCCATCGGGGACAGAAACAGTTGGAGATCTCTGACCCGGAGATGAGTCCTGGGCTTTTCCTGCAAGGCTGACATTGGCTCAGGAGTGCAGACGGGAGCGTTCTGCTGAGGAGCTGATTTACACTTTTCCTTTGTTTTGCCTTTAGCCTTCTTAGCTGGAGGCTCAGAAGAGGTGTGATGTGCCTGAGGGGAGCGCGGCGGAGATTGGATCTGGAAGAAAAAATCCTCTCCACTGTAGCTGGAGACTCCAAAACCACATCCTTTTCCTTCAGCAGCAAAAGAGGAACTGAGAGTAGAAGGGGTGCTGCTGAGTGCTGCTGCATGTGGCCCCTGGGTGGGAACAAGCTTCTGGGTCCAGCACACAGCACCCCCTGGAGGCTTTTAGCTGTAAAGACCGATCCAATGGCAGGCCTGCTCATGCACAATCCCCATGTGGGACTGCACAGAAGATCAATGATGAACAGTATTTACCCACTAACAGCAGATGGGGCACGCCCATTCCGTCCCAACAGGTTCATGGCTGACATATAATAAGGAACTTCCAGGCCACTAGTTGTGTCTTAACCAAGAACGTCTGCCAAGAGAAAATGACTCTGAAGCTATACAGTTTGGTATATGTGAACTTTATCAGAGGAGAACTCAGACCACCTTCCCCTTAGATTTGTATGGAGAATAAGAATCTTACTCTTGCAGGCTTGGCAATGCGCTACAACACTTACCGGGAATAGCAAGATTTCGGAGTGCACTCAGTGCTGCATGCTGCACAGTGACATTTCCATCTTCGACATGCCTGTCCAGTAAGTCCATAAGCTTCTGAACAATGCCATTATCCACCATATGGATACAGTTGCCATCTGTACAAGACCAGAGTATTACTGTAAGCATAACTTTGGAACAAAGCATCATATCAAGAATAAAGACTCCTCTGTGTTAAAAGCACAGCTGCCTCTAGACCAGTGTTCCCTCTAAGCTGAGTAAGTGTGAGCTAGCTCACAATTTTTTAGCCTCCGGCTCACACATTTTTGTCTTAGCTCCGGAAGGATGGCTCCAGAGCAAACTAATTTATGCAGTAGCCAAATCACTCACTCACAACTTTAATGCCAGCAGCTCATAAAGTAGAATTTTTGCTCACAACCTAACCATTTTGAATGAGACTGGGAAGAAAATTAAGTACTACATATTCTGGGGCACAAACGTCTTGGCAAAGGATTTTTTTTTTGGGGGGGGGAGGTTCAGGTGATAGTTATTTAAATGTATACTTAGTTCTATCACACTGGCTCCGGATGGCTTACTTTTTAAAAGTACCTTGTCTGTGGTGAAATTCTTCTTCCCATTCCACATTTTAAAACAATTCTGAAAGCAGAATTCAAAAAGCAAATGGCTTTCTGCCTATTCTGTCTCTTACTATGCAAAACCCTCCTCCCACTTCAACGTATAGTTGAAAATCTTAACATTTAACAACGTATGTGTACTGAGCAAGCAAATACTTCCAGAAATCACGTATATTAGTCCACTTATAATTTTCAGTACCAAGGGCACTGTACACACAACTATACAGTCATAACCTTACTGCTGGTTGCTGGAATATTAATCTTTATGATTCTTACCATTTCTAGCAAAATTTGCAATTGCCAGTGCTCCAGCAAGCTGGAGCTGATGGTTATTAGAGGGGATCCATAAAAGCACTCTTTGGAACACGCTGCCTTTTCCACCTTCAAATAATTTTTGCATTGATTCATCTAAAAGCAAAAGAAACAAAAGTTTTCTTATGTAAAACATAAACATATGATGCTTCCTTGTACTGAGTTGGCTCACTGGGTCATCTACAGTACAGTTTAGACCAGGGGTGTCAAACTCATTTGTTGCGAGGACCTGATTTGACATAAATGGCATTTGGTCGGGCCGGGCAAGGATGCGTTTTTCCACCCTATGACATCATTTCCAGGTCAAAAATCAAGTGACAGCACATCATGATGCCACTTCCAGGTCACATTTCCTCCTATGATGTCACTTCTGGGGCACTCCCACCAAAATCCATGTCTTCCTGTGTGGCCACTTACTCCCCCCAGCCCCCAGAACTGTGTTCCATAGCATCAGAGAATTTTAACTAGTTAATATATCTGCTATAACTGTTCACTTTATACATCTGATGAAGTGAGATCTAAGTCATGAAAGCCCATGCTGCTCCTGTTTAATTTTACCAAGCACCATTTATCTATTCAAATCTTCCTGGTATTCTACCAAGGATGTTTTCAAAAGTCTTTACCTGCAACATTTCATGCCCCCCCCCCTTAACATGCAGCCTTTTGAAGAATCTGAAATCTTAGCTTGCACACTGCTTTGTAATTTTGGTTGGTCTTAATAAAAGGTATGACATGGCTTATGTGTTTTGTACCTCTGGCTTCCCTTATGCTCAGAAGGTTGGTGGTTGCAGTGCATGGTGAGGGCTGAAAGAATTCAGAATGTTCCCCTCTTGCCCAGGCACCGGAAACCAGTCCCTTTTACAAATACATTTGATGCATTAGGAAAAACCCTTATAAGTAAATTTTATGATAGTTTACTTGAAAAGTAAGTTCTACTGAATTCAAAAGGACCTATTCCCAAGTAAGTATGATGAACTGCAGCCTAAATACCATGTAATAATAATTATTAATACATACATAATCCTTTGCAATAGCACAACATGATAAAAAAATGGTCAAGAAAATTTTACATTTAAATATATATTTGTTCTGGGGAGGGGGAATCATACCTCCAGTCAGATTCATTGCCTTCATCATTTGGGCCACCTGATACTACCCTTGTACTACTATAGGCTGGATTTAAGATTTCTTGCAAAGGGGGGAACTGGCTGTGCTAATGTGTCTCCCTCTTTTAATCCAGACATTTAAACACACACACGCACGCACGCACGCTCCTGATGAGTCCTTTTGCTGCTGTCTGGCTAAAGGGGAAGAGGATCAGAATGAACTGAGGGTTGTCATAAACGCTGTATCTCTCTTGGATGTTTTGGCTTGCATAAGTTCTCATATTTATAACCTGTACTTCCATTACTGTCCTTTGGCTGTTATTTTTCTCTCTGTATTTGATTATTTAGTCATCTTTATTTTAAAACCCAAAATAAAAATGTTAAAACACTCCCCCCATCTTTTTACTGCTTCTTCCCTCATTTACTTTCGTTGGGCCTAGGGAGCTGGAAAGGGCTTACTGGGGAGGGGAGGAACTGGGGGAGGAGGAGGAGAAAGAGAAGGGGAAACATAAGAATTTTTAAGGAGGTCTTTGCCTCCCCCCCCCATCCTGTTCAGTCCTAAATCCTTCTGTTGGCTGCTGGGGTGGTGGTGAAGAGAAGGAGATTAAAAGGAATCTTCCTTTTAACGTGTGTGTGTGTGATCAAGTCTCAAAATAAACAGCGGGGTAGGGCAATCTCAATTGTGCTTGGTAGAAGAATCCCCCCTCCCTCTGAAGAAGTATGCTTGGTAGAAGAATCCCCCTCCCTCTGAAGAAGTGTGCACACACAGGAAAGCTTATACCTGAAATAAAACTTTGTTGGTCTTTGGACCTGACCTCAACGGGTCCTGACTCAGCCAGACCCCCAAGGAGGATTCTCCCACTTGGGAGGCAGGACCCTGCCCTAGGAGCCCAGACCCTCTTGGAGTGCACGCTGGCACCAGCACCTGTCCCTACCAGGGCAGCGGCCACCAGAGACGTGACAAGCTGGCCCCGGTTGGCAGAAGGCAGAAGCAATGGCACACAACTTGGAGGAGGAGAGAGCAGGTCCCAAGAGGCCAGAGTCGGGCAAGGCAATCGAAGCTTGGAGAGAAGCAGCGAAGCTTGGGTGGGGTGCCCTAAGACCGCAGCCAGCAACAGGGGAGACAGCCTCGCTGTAGCTGCTAGAGCAACTGATTAGGCCTCCACTTCCACCTCCAGGGAACGCTACCTCCAAGCCAGGGTGGACAGAGGCCAACGGAGGCAACGAGCCCCCGGCTGTTGGATGGGGCAGCTCTGCCCCACGTGTCAGCATGGATGGGCTCGCCCCAGGCTGAGGAGCCAAGACAGGACTGGGGTTTCTTGCCTGGCCCAATGAAAGGAAGGGATGAGGGTGAATTCAGGAAGGCTGGGATAAAAGGGAAGCTCCAATGGATAGCTGGTGGCCGGTTCCGGCCCCTGGGCCATGTTTGACAACCCTGGTTTAGACTTGAGTAACTGCAGAGGATTATGCTGTTGATCCAGTAATGTTCGCAAAGATTTTCAGATGGGGATTTGGGCAGGTAGTTCTACTGCTTGGAGATCTCAAAAACTGAGCCTGGGATGTTGAGCATACGAGACATACCTCTTAGCACTCAGCTATATATGGAAGAAAGCAAATGCTTCTCACTTTTAATTTGAAAACATCTCCATTGTGTTTGGTTGGCTTTCAGCAAGCAAATGTTTACTTCTAACAAATAAAGCAGCCATTTTGGCCTTCACATGTGCATCTATCTGGGAAAACGTGTGAAAACAGGTGGGAAACCAGCTTTTGGGGGAAAGTTTGATTGATTTTACATGTTCACACAGCTGTGACGGCTTTGCTCATCTTAGCAAAGCCTTCTGAAGGTGTGTGGGTGTATAGTGCCATCAAGTCACAGCCGACTTACAGTGACTCTGTAGGGTTTTCTAAGCAAGAGATGTTCAGAGGTGGTTTGCCATTGCTGGCCTCGCTCTCCACAGCAACCCTGGGCTTCCTTGGTGGTCTCCCATCCAAGTACTAACCAGGCCAACCATACTTCACTTCTGAGGTCTGATGAGATCAGGCTATTCTGGGCCATCTAGGTCAGGGCAATTTTATACTTTCACACAGCTCTGACAGCTTTGCCGATCTGGAGTTGCCACTATGCAAATGGGTGTGATGAGCTGAGGTAGCAGGAACAAGCACGAATACATTTTTGACGGGAAAACCCCCCACTAAGTCCTGTATCACTGTCCTCCTGATGGTGGGGTGTACTTATTTTGGGCTTAATTGAGGACTTCTGCTCACATCACCGTTCCTTGTCACACCACCAAGCACCCCAGTGAAAGAAAATAAAGAAATATTTATTTACAAACCTGCCAGTGCTTGGCACTA
This sequence comes from Gekko japonicus, assembly GCF_001447785.1. Lineage (NCBI taxonomy): Eukaryota > Metazoa > Chordata > Lepidosauria > Squamata > Gekkonidae > Gekko > Gekko japonicus. The sequence continues at coordinate 1,074,504 of NW_015169175.1, forward strand.
TTTACCACTAGCCACTCCTGAGTTAATCAATGATGGAGTTTCTGAGGTACCCTCTTTCCAGACTTTGTAAGATCTGGTTATAATTTTGTCTACCCTTAATACCAAGGTGGATATTTTTAAAACAATAAAAAGGGTTTTTTCCAGTGAGAGGAAGTAAACTGTGGAGGTTTCAGGACCAAGTTTATACAAATGTAACTTACAGAGAATGAGCCATCTCTCTGTGTGTGCATGTGTGTGTGTAGTGTCAGAGTGGACGGAATGCCAGTAACTGCCAGACTACTCTGGACTTTAAAAATTGTCACTTTCTCCACAGGTTTCCTAACCTTTGAGATTCTTCACAAGAGCCTTTTTAAGCCACAGACTTTTAAAGCCCCATAACTTCCAAAAATAACCCTGAATGACTATGTATGAGAATAGTTAACCACTGTTTGTGATACTAGGCCACCACGCTCAAGTTCACTTCCACCCAAAGTGCCTGAAGACAAAGTAAGATTCCTGACCCACTTAAGGAACCTTTAAACCCTCTCTGACTCAAACTGCAGTTAAACAGCTCTTATTTTGTCTGCTCCTCCCCCTCCCCTCTCCCTCTGAATGTCCCATGGGTCCTGATTGGGCCAGGATACGAAGTGGATTGGCAGATAATAAAGGGGCCAGAGTAATAGAATCATAGAGTTGGAAGGGGCCATACAGGCCATCTAGTCCAACCCCCTGCTCAATGGCACTACTGTCCACAACGATGGCTAAGAATGACAGCTGCCCATTCACACTCATTCTCTGTGGTGGCTGCCACCTTGTGGAACAGCTTGCCAAAGGTGGTCAGGAAGGTGCCCCCCCCCACACACATATGTATCATTTCACAGAATGTGCAAACAGAAAAGTTCAGAAGAGCAATTTTACAAAGGGATTAGAATTGTAATATAATGGAACAGCACAAAAGGTTGCTTCTATAAGGGATGGTGTTGTAATCTATTTCATGGTTTATTGTATGTACCACCTCCCTTTTTACTACAATATCCTCAACCTTTGTAACCTCCTTTCTTCATTACTGTATGTCATGCATCAGACAGTTTTTGCTGCTTCAGACAAGGGTTTTTGTTTGTTTATTTGTTTGTTTGCATTGTTTCCCAGTTCTCTAATCCTGGTCTTACTGCATTGTTTATTGGAGGTTTTTTAAAATTCCTTTTCATATTTTGTCACTTGCCTTGAATCTCAGTGAGAAAGGTGGGCTATAAATGATAACAACAACAATCATGTTGTTGTTGTTCAGTTCATAAATATACACAATTTAGCCTGTCAACTGCAACGTGCTAATGAGAATTCTTTACTACACAGGCATGCATGAATTCATATGTGATACTCACCTCCTAGCAGTAGTAGAACCATAAGATCAGAGGCAGTTTTAAGCTCAGCAATGTCATCTTCTTTGTCACTGTCCACAGTCTTTTGGACTATCTCAAGTAGACATTCTACAAGTCCTGCTTCAACTAGTTGTAACTTAATGATATCTGGGTACAGAACATCAGGAACATGAGATCTGAAATACTTTTTGTACACCACGAGTACAAACCAATAATGTACATTGAAGGAATAAGACATCATGAAACCAAGGAAACATCCTACAGTGTGACAATGCAGCATTAAATGTATATTCCCTACACTGGCAGTTATATATCACCATTTATGGAAGCACAGACAATTTTGTTGACTTGCAGGTGCTATGAAGATGGTTATCAAAAATATCCCCATATCCTGAAAGTAGCTATGGAATTTTGCACATCTGGCAGGCCTTATTCAAGGCTGAGTTTTAAATATATAACACAATTTTTTAAAAAGAAAAAAAGTGGTACATAAATTCATCTGGGATTCAAAAAAACAAAATCAAAACCCAGATTGTTAAAAATGGTAGCAGATGCCCTTTGCATTCTTGTATTCCCTTGCTACTATAGAGATAAACAGTGAATGGCAAAATAGCAAATAAAGCAATAAAGAGTAAATAACTTGCTACTGTTTACTAAAAAGCTGTACTTGGCTTGCTGCCATTTACCAACTGTGTGGTACAAGGATGCTCTGTGTGCATGTGTGTGTGTTCCATTTCTGCAAGGCAAAAAGTCATATGTTTCTGTTCTGGGGAAACAGGAGGTGGGTCTTTCCTGTGGATGCACAGATGGCTTCTCGATGAGCTTTCTCTGTGTCATGTACATCTTGCACATTCAGGGAGATTCTGATGAAGGGATGCTTTTAAACAAAGCAATTTCCTCACATGCATTGTGAGTTAACACAGTTGCAGGGAAGAACTGTATCGGGTACCCATCTGGACATGCTGAACAGGTGTTCAGCAATAAGTGCTGAGACAGGGCCACACACATTTCGATTCCCTACAGACTCTGTTCCCCTGATAGGGTTTCATTGAGGTTGTATGCAGTTTTACCACCTTCTGATCTGTGTTCACCTTTCAAATCCAAGTTTTCAAGGCAGAAAAGTAAGTATGTCCATTTCAAAACTGTTTAAGATCAGCAGTTGTGTTGCATGTGTAACAAATACTAATTTTCTGTCTAGTGTAGATGCATCTTAAAAAAACAAGAGCCATCTTTATAAACTTGGGACAAAGAGAGATGCATCAATGAACACACATTTGCTGCATTGGAAGGCATTTGCTTTCAGATAGTAAATGACCATTTTGACTTCTGCCCTATTCAAAACTCAGTGGTTTGAAACATATATACATCAGTTATAGAAAAGAAGACTGAGATAGGTTCCAAACAGACAACTTCAGCTGGTTCATTTTCTTTTTAAAAGTATGTTTTAGCTAAATATAATTGCTGTCTTACCAAAAACAAAACAAAACTTGGACTTAGAACACTTTTTTTTAAAGTATGGCCTGTTTTCATTCTAATGGCTATTTATCATTCTGCTTACATTCATGCACAAGTAATAACATGTTGTTATACTCCATGTTCTTAAAAAAAATTGTAATCTTTTTGTCACCTTAGATTTTGTGTATTTTTCTTTTGTCATTTTTTTTGGGGGGGGGGAACCCAATCACATATTTTAAATCCCCGCTACCAGCATCTCACCGTTTTCTGCTAGAGGAGCCAAAACTTCAAAAACCATCTCCTTCTTGTCATGTTCTATCTGCTTCTTGAACAGTTTCACAAGCTCCTCGGCAATGTTTGTGTAGGCGAACTGCTCTTTGCTTGATTCTGTGAAACCAGAGGGGAAAGCTAAGTGGCAAGAAAAACAAAACTGAATGGCAGAGCGGTTTTCTCCTCAGTTTATTAGGAAGCTGTTTGATGTACTGATTTATAGAGCTAACCACCATTCATGGACAGGAACAGTAGACTCCAATACTTAAGCCTGTCACTAAATGGAAAGGGTGGGGGAGTCCAAGACCTTTAGAGATAAATGTGATGACCTAAATTATTAATTATGTTCAAAGCTGTTAAAATTTTGCACCAGTGGAACATGACCGTACCCATAGCAACAGCGAAAGTACTAACATACAAATTAAGCCTTTGTTTTCCATCAGAAAATTACCCTGGCTTTCTGACTGAACAGATTAAAGGTCAGGCGCACCACGTTAACATTTATGTGGCTGCATGCTGGTAGAATTTGCTCTAGCTTTTCAAAACAGCTGAATCAATCTACATGTCTAGATTTAAATTTCTTTCTGACTCAAGGCTGCTGTGTGGGCCTTCAAGCACAGAGAAGGTACTCAGGACTACTGACTTGTCTGTTACATTTTACAATGTCAATCAATTCATGTCACAACATAAAAGTTACTGGCTGAAATCTTCATGTTTGTGAGAGAAACACTGCCTGGAGTGGGGTTTTAATCTAAGATGTAGCAAGGAAATAACAGATCTTGAAGGTAAACAAACTTTAGCCAACTATTTAGTGGAAGTAGGGATTTATCACCTAAAATTTTCCCATCTTAGGTTAGCATTATCAACTGTAACCTTTCTTGGAAAGGTCAAATGTGGTCGCTGTCAAGTACATGCATTGATAGCATCACAATTAGATTAGTGTAATGCATTCTAGAGTAGTACTACCTCCAGAGAGGGTTTGGAAGCCTCAAGGAGTTAAAAACGCAGCTGCCAGGGTACTTGTGACCCACCATATAAATTCCAATACTGTGTCAGCTACACTGGCTTCCGTTTGTTTCTGAATCCAATTCAAAATTCAAGTTTTGACCTTTAAAGCCCTAAACAGTCTGGGGTGTATATAACTTAAGGAGCTTGTTCAAGCCAGCATGTTCTTTCACCACCTGCAGCATTTAGTAACCACACAAAATAAGACTTTTTGGTGGTGGCACCCAAGCTCTGAAATTCTGTCTCATGTGACACCCACTTAGCTCCCTTGTTGCCTGGTTTCAGATGCTCAGTGAAAATGTTATTTTAGGTGGCGTCTGAGCTTACTGATCACTGAACATGCTTGAAAAGCATCTTTCTGGTTTTTTAAATAATTTCTGAAGGGCAGCCATGTTATAATGCTGTCGTAAACAGAGTTGCTCCAGTCTAAGCCCATTTATTTCAGTGGGCTTAAAGTCTGTTCTGGGTTGCAGGAGTTAGTGTGTTGTAGCAAAAACAAACAGGAACGTTGTGGCACCTGAAAGACTAACAATGTTTTATTACACTAGAATAAAACTGGTTCACTTTTACAGTGCCACAAAAAACACCTTAGGCATCTTTTAAGTTTGTTTCATAAATTTTCACATCCATGATATGTTTTCTAGCTTTTGTAGCCCCTGAGGAAGATTGTTTTATTGAAATACGTACATTGGGCTTTGCAAAGATATTATACATTTTCTTTTTAAGTCCTTTGAGTTGCTTGATTCTTTCCTCCCCTTTTCTACTTCCATTTCTTGTAGATTCTGAAGACGCAAACAGAAGTACTTTTTGCATGTAACTAGTATAACAGGTTAATCCCCCCCCACACACGCACAATTAAACCACAATAAGAAATAGAAAGTATGTTACTGGAGGAAAGGAGAAGCCTGAAAGAAGAGTTTGGGGGTACTACAACTTTGAGCATGGTCATCTCAATACAATTTCTGCATCAGAAAACTTGCTATGGACAACAAGAACAATCACTGCAACCTTATTAAATTAATTGAATAGATCTGGGTGGTTGTAAATGAGAACTTACTTACCAAGTTCTGCTAAATTGCCAAACGCAACAAGGCACATTTCAGTCAGAGCTGCATTTTGGCAATGAATGCCCAACAATTTCACTAATGTAGGGATAACACCCATGTTGATGAGTTGAGATTGCAGGGTATCTAAACACAAGACAGACAAAAAAAAAGACAAATGTGTTTAGGTTCACATTTCTCTTAGCAGTATGACCTGACAACATTTCTTCTTTTGGTTCTTCTGATGCCTGCTTGACATTCAAACCTAACATGGAATGAAATCCTCAAATGGTCCATCACGTGACAAACTGACATAAAATAACCTCTCAGAAAAAAATCATCATGTTTAAAAAATATTCAACCATTGCAGCTTCTACAAATGAAGCCTAGTTTGGTGAAGCACTCATTACCCTTTGTTAGAGTTTCCGAGTCTTTCCTTAAAGAACTATAATTCCCAAAATTGCTAGTTTCACTGATACCATGGACTGTCAAAAAACCAAATAAGTGGGTTCTAGATCAAATCCAGCCTGAACTTTCCCTAGAAGGTAAGATGACAAAGACGAGTCACTGGAAAAGACAATAATGCTAGGAAAAGCTGAAAGCAGCCGGAAAAGAGGAAGACCCAACATAAAATGGATTGACTCAATCAGGGAAGTCAGAGTCCTCGGTTTGCAAGACCTTAGGACATTTGGAGGCCATTAATTCATAGGGTCACCATAAGTTGGAAGTGACTGGACACACACACATACACGGTAGCGTCAGGACCATTCAGGGGTTACAGACTTCTTATAATATACAGTGGAATGCTTCATGTGCCTGTGAGTGGCCACATAATAAAATTGTTTCCACAGACCTAGCAATTCCTGCCCATACACAACTCTAAGAGAAGCAGGAGTCCTCTTCAAAATCAGGGAAAACTTTATGTGTGCATTACTATGGGCACATCTGAACACCCCCCAGGGTTATAGACTGTAGCCAGTTATGCATACATAAATACCATTAGATTAGATCCAATGATCCCCTTCCACCAAGGGAGGAGGCTTTCTCTCAGGGACATTGTTTCTTATAGAGAATATTGCATGCATTTGCTCATCTGCAATAGCATAGCCTTCTAATTTCAAAAAAGTTGTCCAAATAAACAAGACTTCCCATTCATATGTTCCAAATTATCTCCTGAACTATTACTAGACTCTCATTGTTTCAAATTAAAGAAAGCTTCTTTCATATCATAATTGAATAACTCTGAGAACCAATTTAAACCTGTTATAAGAAGTCCATTTATCACAAAATGTCCTTTTGAAGCACACAATTTCAGATTAATTTCAGATTAAAATCCTAACTATGTTGATGGAACGTCTCCCCCCCCCCGAATCCCCCCCGCTTTTGAACAGTAAGATAAACAAAAATAAGTCACTTAGACACTAACATGTTACGCAGAGAAGTAAAATCACAACAAAGATTAAAGAATACTTGAAGGAACTTAACGGAGAACAAGAAGAAAAGAGTCTGGAAGATTCCTGTGACAATAATGACAATGTCAGCTATTAAGAGGAGAAACTTCAGAAATTCCTTCAAAAAACTGACGGTCTGCAAACACAAAATAGTTTCCCGATCATCAGCTAAAAGAAACCTCCTTCTGGTTTATAAAACTTAAAATGTAGGTCAAACGAAGCCATAATTTATAGAAAACAGTAAAATATATTTGCTTTCACAGTTGAAGGAAATGACACAAGAGTGATAAAAAAAATGAGCATGGTTTGGGTTCTGTTCCTAATTTCTCCCCCTCCCACCCAACACACACACACATACACAAAATCACCAAGAAAGATCACAGGCTCTTTACAGCCTCACTTACTGTTTTTTTAAAACACAGATGTAATTTTTAACTCTATAAATCTTTCCTCTGAGAAGAGATATCTGCATGTAACCTTTTCTTCCTATGAACTTTTCTCCAGTTATGCTACCTATCTGCTAAAGCTACTAAATGAGCTGGTTAGGAGTTAGGAGTTACTAAAGCTACTAAATGAGCTGGTTAGGAGCCTAGAACTAACGTGAAGTGCAAGCCTGTGTGTCATCACTGGCCCTTCCAGGGCCTCTCCCCGGCCTGTGCAGTCCTACCCACATAGATTTTAGGAGGACACCTTTGTAGAGCCTTGCCGGGCAAGACATACCCCACAGACCTTGTCTGGATGGCTCTAAGCCTAGAGAGCGCCCAGGTTTTGATGCAAAACAATCCAGACAATCCGAATACTACCTGTGTCCCAGTTCAGACATTTACCTCAGCTGAAGATCCCACAGAGGAGAAATGGGTGTGATCTCCCCTCTGTATGGGGTTGCCATCCTCCAGGTGGGGGCTGGTGATCTCCCAGAATTACAGGTGATCTCCAGACTACAGAGATCAATTCCCCCAGAGAAAATAGCTATTTTGGAGGGTGGACTGTATGGCCTTATACTCTGCTGAGGTCCCTCCTCTTTTAAAGTCCACCCTCCACAGGTACAACCTCCAAAATCTTCAGGTATTTCCCAACCTGGAATGGGCAACTCTTTTGCTATCACACTCAATAACATGATATGCAATGCAGTCTCTCCATGTTGCAGCCTCTGTGTGAAGTTGTCCAAATCACATAGCTGTTCCCTCTCAAAAACAAAAACAGGGGACAATCATGCAATACTTTGGCCACCAAATGAGAAGGGAGCACTCACTGGAGAAGACCCTGATGCTGGGAAAGATTGAAGGTCAAAGAAGAAGGGGACGGCAGAGGATGAGATGGTTAGACAGTGTCATAGATGCAACGAACATGAAATTGAGCAAACTTCAGAGGACGGCGGAAGACAGGAGGGCCTGGCGGGATCTGGTCCATGGGGTCGCGAAGAGTCGGACTCGACTGTGCGACTGAACAACAACAATCATGCAATTTCGCTCTCTATAGCTGTCTGAATGGTACGATTGAGTTTTCACTCAAGTTCAGTCAGTTCTCCTCTTTTTAATACAAGACCCCCATCTCATGTGGCTTTGCCCAGACAGGTGGACCCCATGATCCCCAGCACAGCCGTTCTGGTGATAAAAGTCCTAACATATGCCAATAAAGGTCTGTGTATGTGTATGTATGTGATAAAAGTCTGTGTTCGCCAGTAGAAGACTTGGTTGGATCCAACCCAGTAAGTTCACACCCTTCATCATAGGTGGAGGGAGGAGTTTCATTTAATTCCTTTACTAAATAAACAAGATCTTCTGTCCAGGTAAGAATCTGAAGGAGGGGGGCAATGAACTTGGAAAAGCCAGAAGAAAGTACACGTTGCTGCCAGTGTTCCTTCTAAGCTGAGTTAGTGTGAGCTAGCTCACAGTTTTTTAGCCTCCAGCTCACACATTTTTTGTCTTAGCTCAGGAAGGATGGCTCCCGAGCAAACTGATTTATGCAGTTGCCAAATCGCTCGCTCACAACTTTAATGCCAGTAGCTCACAAAGTAGGATTTTTGCTCACAAGACTCCACAGCTTAGAGGGTGCATTGGTTGCTGCCAATGGCCAGCATTCTCCTCTAAGCAAATTTATATAAATCAGTACCGTTTCAGCCAAGTGCTCATTATTATACAGCATTTTAAAAGACATTAAAATTAATGAATTTTTTTTTCCTGTTGACTAACAGGCCCTGTAACATCAAGTTTAGATTAAAAACGTTTCGCTCTGACACAACTTGCACTTTTATTCTGAGAGCAGCAGGGCAAGACAGAGAACCTAAAAACACTGGCCAAGTTTTTGACCTCTCACTGGGCTCTATCTAAAGTTATACATTGCTCTGAATACCAAGTATTGGGGACAGATAGAAGGTTGTTACCTTCATAGTCTGGTCTGTCAGTGAGCTTCCCAGGGACATCTGGCTGGATGCTGTTGCAAACAGAATGTGGTGAACCAGAAACCTTTAAACTGACCTAGCAAAGCAGTTCTCATGCCAGTAGGTTCTCTGGAATGGCGTATTGAGCTTTGAAAGCCCATGTGGTGCTGTGGTGAAGGTGGTGGATTATGCCTTGGGAGACCCTGGTTGAATTCTCTGCTTGTCTCAAAAGTCACTGGGTGAGTCATTCTCCTCACGTTTAACCTACCTCACAGGAGTGCTGTGAGGAGAAAATGAAGGAAACATGAACCATGTGGGAGACAACTCCACTAAATAAATGCAGAGAAGAAAATAAAGTATTCACAAAATGTCAAATGCCCAGTGTTCTGTATGACTTACAATGCAATTCATCCTATGCAGGGTTACTCCAGTCCAGACTCATAAATTTCAAATTGGAGTAGGGTTGTACTGTAAACTCCTAAGAACGTGTGTCCATATCTTCAACTTTAGTTTAAGTTACATGGCATTCAGTACATTAATAAGTGGCTTTTGCCTAGGAAGATGGCTGGTGACTTCAGTTTTTACAGATGACTGAATCAACAACCTTTGAGTCCAGTGGCACCTTTAAGACCGAAAAGTTTTATTCTGGATATAAGCTTTTGTCACTTCTTTAGATACACAAAAGCTTATACCCAGAATAAAACATTGTTGGTCTTAAAGGTGCCACAGGACTCAAAATTTGTTCTGCCGCTTCAGACCAACATGGCTACCCACCTGAATCTATCTTTATAACATTGTCTGCGCTGCTCAAAATCAAAATCAGCTGCAGTATTCAACAGTGAATGACTTCTAGGAAGAAGCCTTCCCATAGATTATAAATGCCTTATATGACAGAATGCCTGCCAATCCTCTCTCTGACCATGATGTCACAGCAGTGCCAAAACTATCCAATTTTAGGTGAGCATATAATCCCAGTAAGACACAGGGAGGGGAAAACAAACTTGACCCAAAAACTGGAATCAAGAACCACAAGGGCAAGAAAGAAGTCTGATAAAGGGCCAATATTAAAAACCTGTTGTAAACTTATACAAAAATACATGTGTTTATTAGAAAGGCAGTTAAAAACAAATAAGGGCCCAATGAAAGCCTTGTAACAAAGTTCAAGTGGCCTGAACACAAGGGCCAATACAAGTGACCTGACACGTTTCCACCCTAGTGGGGGCCTTCTTCAGAAGTCAAACAGTTTGAGGTACACATATCCAGGGCTTTTTTTGTAGAAAAACCCCAGCAGGAACTCATTAGCATCATTGGCCACACCCAACAGCAGAAATGTATTAGCATATTAGGCCATACCCCTGACAACACAGCTCATTAGCATATGAGGCCACACCCCTGTTACCAGAAGTGTACTCATCCAGCCACACCCACCTTTTGCTTCTTATTCTGTTTACCTTGTTTGTTGTCAAAACAGGGCTTTTTTTGTAGCAGGAACTCCTTTGCATGTTAGGCCACACTATTCTAATGTAGCCAATCCTAATGAGTTCCTGCTGTTGGGTGTGGCCTATTATGCTAATGAGTTCCTGCTGGGCGTGGCCAACTCAGGAGCCAGCTGGAACTCCGTTCCTGCCCAAAAATAGCCCTGCATATTACAATATTACATATTACAATAAAATAACCAATAATACTGGAACAAAAAGGAAAGTTAAGCAGCAAGACCAATAGACACAAGACAAGGATGTTTATGAGGCCTCTAAAGATGAGAGTCATGTGTCTGGTGCCAAATGCACAGCTGCTGAATTAGAACATCTTCCAATTCTGGTCCAGAAAGCACCTATGTGACTATCTTAGTCAGAGCTAAAGTGTCTTCAAACAAACAGCACCAGCACCTATATGGAATGTGAATCTGTAATAACAATACACTCTCCTGTAAGTTTTTTTAAATCTTGAGATCCCTTCGGATATTACTTTTGCCTGCATTCCCTAGTTCTACAGCTCAGTAAAAGTACAAATCTGGGCCCACTTGCTGAGCTTTTCTCTCATGTGACCTCTGACCCCTGATGTCATCAAGAGGTGCAGGAAAGTGCCACAGTACAGGCAACTCTTACACCCTTTGAAAAACCTAAACGTTTTCCAGAGAAAGTGGCCCATGGTGTTAAGTATCATGTTTTCTTTTTAAAGCTGCTCTCTCTTCTACAGATGCTCTAGAGACTCTTGATAATTATGCCTGAGGGAAGAACAGTGCTGAAGGGCTATGAAAAAAGCAAGGACAGAAAACATGCAACACATGAGAAGCAACGTGAATTCCCATGGCTACTGTTGCTATATTGCTTCAGAAGACTTCAAAAGGCTACAGTGGGACTTGCCCATCTATAAGTAACTGTTGTTGGAAACTAAGAAGAAGAGATTGGATTTATACCCTGCCCTTCACTACCCAAAGGTGTCTCAGAGCGGCTTACAAACTCCTTTCCCTTCCCCTCCCCACAACAGACACCCTGTGAGGTAGGTGGGGCTGAGAGAACTCTGACAGAAACTGCTATTTTTCAAGAACAGCTCTTATCAGTGCTACGGCTTGCCCAAGGTCATCCAGCCAGGTGCAAGTGGAGGAGTGGGGAATCAAACCCGGTTCTCCCAGATTAGAGTCCACGCACTTAACCACTAGACCAAACTGGCTCTAACAGGTGTCCCCCCCCCTTCACCTCCAGAAATTTTAGTTCTTCAACCAAACTCAGTTTTGAGCCTGCTGCAAAGTACTTTTTATGCACCATGCTTGACTCAGAGTTCGGGTCAAAGGCGACAAGAATGTCTGAGACTTTTCTTTGGTTGTAGAAAGAAATCAGCATTCTAACTCGCTTTTGTTTATAAATCAAACCAACCGAACCTGAAATTCATTAACATTCTAGCTAACAGAATCACACCTAACACACAGCTAAATTCAAATGCTGTGCAAGACAGTGGCTTTGTTGTTAATAGACCTGGCGTTGCACAACACCAATGATGGAGAGGGGTTCTCCATTTTGGCCCCACTGCCGGCCACCCTTGGGATGGAAGGCTGGAAGGGTGCCGAGCCATTCCATTTCTCCGCATCCTTCCCTTACAAGAGCATAGTATGTACTTCATTGGAGCATAGTATGCACCTCATTGGATAACATGAAGGCAATTATTAATCCCTACTGGTAACCACACGACAACAAGGACCCTTACGTAGGTCCAGCTAAGGGAGATATTGAATAGCACATCCATCAGCGTAATCACCTGTCTAAAACTTGAATTTCAGTGGTTTCATGGCCTTCAGGTGACACACAAGAGGAATGCCAAAGAATAGGATGAGGACAGAATATTCCCAATATTTCCTTTTACAGTTTGTGTGCCTGAACTTGGTTAGGAGACTAGGAATGATTTAAATACTACTCTAAGCAACAGTTAATTACACCACTTCTGTGAAATGTAGTTACATTTGTTATAAAACCCAAGCCTGCTATTCCCTTTGGGAGCACAACTTTTAAGCTGCATGCAAATGACACACACACCACACACAAGAATTAGCAGAGGGGAGAAGCATGGCTTGAATATCGATTTCCCTTCTGTTTTTGCCCAGGTAAGGTTTCAAGAGGAGACACTTAAAGATGTAGAACATAAATCAACCAATACAACATATTCTGATCACATACTAGACAGAGAGCTTGCAAGATTAAGAAAGGCTCAGTAACTTTATCCTACACCATCAAAATAGGTTTCAAAGGCACCGGATCAAAAAGACAGTATTTGGTCCCGGTCACACGGGCAGGAAACTGCGGGGGGGAAACGTGGCTGCTAGCCCCGGGGCTAAAAACCTCGCGGTTGCTCGAGCAGACCTACCTATCGAGGTCCCGTGGAGGTCCCGTGGTAGGGGGGAGGTGCCGATCACTCCACAGTCCTGCGGCACGGCAAAGAAGCGGGGCGCAGGGCAAACGGGTTGGTTGGGTTTTTTTTAAACTAAATTGTGCGCATGCTCCCTTGGGTGCGTGTGCGCATCTGTGGAGACTTTGGGAAAAGAAAACTTTTTCCGAGGGGACATGGGCGGGCGCCGGAACTACCTCCGGAAACGCGATCAGACGCCCGCCCTTGCCCCGCGGTTTCAGGAAACTAGTACCTCCGAAGTACTAGTTTTTTACTGCGCTTCTTGGGCGGGAAGCCTCGGTTGCGCCACGGAAACCCGACGCTTCCCAGATGTGCCGGTGAGATCGCGCCCGGAAACTCCGCCTATCTTCCATCCCTCTAGCGTGGCTAATGCTCCGTGTGACCGGGGCCATAGATAGGCTGAATTTTAGTGCAAAATTAAATGAGAAGCCAAAATCTAAAGAGGAAAGGTTTTTAGATACAGATGCAGCAGTCGAGGAAAAAACTGGCTTCCCCACCAATTCCTACTATTGAGTTGGATCCAAAGCACCATCCATGCCTCCCCACTCCTGCTGCAGCCACCAGAGCAGCCCAAAATTATCTTCCTTAGGGTGAAAGGATTCTTAGGAATAGCATAGGAGGCAATATATATTTTTTGGCTGTTATAGCCAATTTATGACAACCCCATAGGATTTACAAGGCAAGAGACATTCAGCAGACCTGACCCTGCTGAGCTTCTGAGATCTGACAAGACCAGGCTAGCTTGGACTATCCAGGTCAGGGCGGCCGGGGGGGGGGGACTTTGGGAGGGGGGAAATCAGCACAAAGTGACCGAGGGGGGGGAACGTAGGAGGGGGGAAATCAGCCCAAAGTCACCCTCTCTTCCAGAAGAAGAAGAAGAAGAGAAAAAGAGATTGGATTTATATCCTGCCCTTCACGCAGAGTCTCAGAGCGGTTTACAATCTCCTTTCCCTTCCCCCTCCCCACAACAGACACTTTGTGAGGTAGGTAGGGCTGAAAGAGCTCTGAGAGAACTGCTCTTGAGAGAACTTGTGACTGACCCAAAGTCACACCAGCAGCTGCATGTGGAGGAGTGGGGAATCAAAACCCATTCTCCCAGATTAGAGCCCGCACTCCTAACCACTACACTATACTGGCTCCAGCAGAAATGCCATTCTGAACAGCACCTTTGGGACCAACAAAGTGACAGGGAACAATTTTTAAGCACTTTGTTCATTTTTATTTTTACCTCTTCAGGTTAATAAATGTAACAATGCTGCAACAAGAGTGTATGCTTTAGATATGGAAATCCCAGGTTCCAACCCAGGCATACTATGTCTCTTAACACAGGGTTGTTAGGCTAGAACACTGATTGGAGCCTGTTGGTGGGAAAACGTAATAATCCCGGGTTATGGTCTGAGTTTATACATTGTTATGTACACTCATAGTTATGACCCAGGGAAATTTGCTTTATTCAGTCTGCTTTATATTGTCAGACCACTGGTCCATCTAGCTTAGTACTGCCTGCTCTGATTGGAAGCAGCTCTCCGAGGTGTCAGGAAGAAGTCATGTCTAGCCCTGCTGCCCAAGATGCTTTGACTGAACACACAGACATATGGAATAAACCACAAGTATTTCTTCACCAATCAATATATCCTTTGGCCAGAGCAAAGCCTGCACGCAAGCAGATACACCTTTCCTAACATCCAATGACCCAGATAGAAGAGGTCATCTCAAGGTAGCAGCATCTATTCTTGAAAGCAGCAGGACTCTATACCACAGTCCCTCACACACAAACATGCAGCCTACAAGTGGGAAAGGAGCTGCTTATACCCATTTAAAAAGCTGTCCCTCTGCCTGCTGCAGACAATGCCGCTGCAGTTCCCACCCACCACTGCAATGCCTCAAAGATGCTAAATCAGTGGTGGCTGAACTGTGACTCTTGCACAATTCAAGTGCAGCTCCTGGACTGTTCTTAAAAAAAAATTAAATGCAGAAAGCTCTTTATTGGCTAGCAGGCTGGGAGGGAGAAAGACAGGTCTGAACTGCAGGAAGGGTTTTGGAGCCATAGGTGGCAAAGTTTTTAAATGGGAGCAGTGGCAGCAGGCAAACGGCCACACTCCAAGGACTGCAGATCCTGCTGGGGAAGTAAGAGCAGTGGGAGCTTCGGGGACAAACCTGGCACTCCAGGAATACTGATAATGGAATAAAAGTCTGTGGAAAGGGACTGTGGAGTGCTTGTTAAAGTGTAAAGGCGACTGGGCGTGGGGTAAAAGTGAGCGTTGCTGAAAATTTCATGGCCACTGAGGAGCCTTTTCTACTTTATATGAGCCAACCCCTGAAACTGCGACATCATCATATCTGAGATCAAAATCCATTGCTTCCTTTCTTCCCAAGAAAACTTAGCCACAGTGTCACACAAAGGCTTTCTGTGGCTTCCCAAGCTTCAAGTACTTGAGGATAAAACATGAATATTCTGTGTGAACACCCGTGAAGGGGACTCTCATCTTTTTTCCAGTTACTACTTCCCTGTCTCCTACAGAGAAAAAGCAGCCATTCACACATCGACACGCCCTTTACAACTGATGCACAGTTCATGTGTATCTCACCTAGAACAGAAACCTTCCCTACCATGAAATCTGCTCCAGTCCTTGATGAGAAGCAGAAGAAGTTTCAAGCAGTAGGCTGAAGCTTCTTCACTACAGGATCTACTTGGGGTGGTTACTTATGAGCAGACTCAATGTTCCTCAGTTGTTTCTGGCAGTGGAATACCACAGAGAAGTAGGCGCCTTTTTAAAAAAATGTATTTATAGAACCACAGAGTTGGAAGGGGCCTCCAGGGTAATCTAGTCCAACCCCCTGCACAATGCAAGAAATTCACAAATACCTCCCCCCCCCATGGACAGTAACCCCTGTTCCATGCCCAGAAGATGACAAATTTAGCTGCAAATACAGCACAAGAGCATTGACTTCTGCTTTTCCATCCTGGAACGCGGCATGATGTGTGTGATTTTCTCTTTTGCTTGCAAATCAGGAATACAGTTTTGATCAGGTTTGTACTTCTAGGATCACTCAACATTCAAACAACATCCATTTATTAGAAAGCAGGCACAGGGATGGGAGCCACTGGTTTCAAGGAGGACAAGGGAGCTCATGCAGTCTATAGTTAGAACTAATAAACAAGACCAAAGAGTAAGGACTCTACACCATGAAACTAAACCAACCCACACAAATATCGGGGGGGGGGGGGTGTTCCTTTGTAAAGTATACAATAAATATACCACAATCTGCACCAGCTGAGGGTCTCCAATGGTGCTCCGCCTGGCAAAAGCCACTGTCCTTCATACTTGCAGCTTTTCAGTGTTTCTAAAGTTAGTGCGAGAGAGATTAGGGGAGGGGCTATGGCTCACTGGCGGAGCATCTGCTTGGCATGTAGAAGGTCCCAGGTTCAATCCCTGGCATCTCCAGTTAAAAGGATCGGATAGGAGATGATGTGAAAGACCTCACTCTGAGACCCTGGATAGCCGCAGCCAGTCTGAGTAGACAATACTGACTTCGATGGACCAAGGGTCTGATTCAGTATAAGGCACCTTTATATGTGTTTGTGTGTGAGAGAGAGAGATCAGCCCCCCCTGCCTTGGAGCTAAGGAAGAGGCTAGAGCATGCCCATAGACTGAGTCACAATGACAATGTTCTGGAGCTCATGTGACACTGTTACTGGAGTGGAAAAGGAGTCCGGAAACTGCCCTTCAGCCACAGTATGCCTTTGAGGAATTCCAAGCACTTTAAAAGCTAAAATGATATAGGCAAACCCCTGCTCTTCCCCCTGCACTGGAATCAGACAGGAGGGATGGGACATCATCTCTGCTGCCATACTGGGCCTTATGCTTTGAAAACTCATGACCCCATAAGGGCTTGTTGGTGCACAAATTATCTTTGTTTCTATGAGCCCAAGTCAGTCAACATTTGAGGATCTCTGGTACTACCAGTGTTACAGAATCCAAGCCTTGGTTTAGTCACATGAGTTTTACGATTACAAAAGTAATAGTGATAGAAAAAAAACATTGTAAACGTACCAATTCAGTTAGGTTGCCCAAAGTTATGTTAGTTTGTTTTCGTTGTTCCAAAACAATTGTAAGATTGTGCTAGAGTTGGATTTGCTCGTGGCTGTTCTGCTCATAGTCATCAAGAAACTTAACTGTGTGCATTAGAACAAGCACTTTGGAGGCTCACAGATATTATTAGGCTGTCAGATAGTCAACATTTGAGGATCTCTGGTACTACCTTTCTTCAGTACAGAGGTTGGGAGGAAAAGGGCAAGGAAACTTGGTTTACAAAAAACTCTGCTCCCGATCCCTTCGTGGGGGGGGGGAGGGTAAAACAAAAACAAAAAAACTCAGCTCCCTCCATCTTGTCTTTGTCTTTGCCTGCTTTGGCAGGAAACTCTTCTCGGCTTGCAAAGTTACAAAGAAAATGTGGAATGGATTTTTCTATTAAGGTGTCTGCGCCCAGATAGACTACTCTGGGACTGTTTCCAGCAATAGAAACAGTGCTCTGGGACTGGAATGACAGCCCCCAAAGTAGAATGATGGTCTCTAGCAATCGAATCTGTGTTCTGGGAGTAGCAACAGCATTCTGGGAATGGAATTCAACTCTGGGGGCCCTCATTCCAATCCCAGAACACTTCTGCTATTTCCAGGGACTGTCATTTCACTCTGGTGGCTGTCATTCCAGTCCCAGAGTAGACTATCTGTGCCCAGAGACCTTAATGGGAAATCCATTCTGCATTTTCTTTGCAACTTTGTCTGTGCTGCAATGTATTTCAGTGGAGTGGAGTTCAAGCAATTTCACTTTCCAGTGTTTGTAAACCTGAAGCTGCTGCTTGTTGGAGTTGTTTCCTTGCAAATACAGGATTGATGTTTTGAGCCAGCTTGTTTCTGCTGAATGGACATGAAAATGGGTGCCTGAGTACTCTAACCTGGGAAGCCGCAGCCAAAGTGGGACATTACTTTGGAGAGCCACAGCCACTCTGATTATATGGGGTGGGGGTGGGGAGAAGCTTGCAATGCCCAGCCATTTCATGTTTTCCTAGGCTCAGAGCATTTTATATTTTTACTTTATATTTTAGTTTCTGCTGTGATCCTTGTGCTTTTTCTTGATGTTTTATTTAAAAAATTGCATTGCCAAATCCCACTATTCCCCCACCTTTCCATTTTAGACAGTCCATCTTTTGGGGGGGGGGGTTGGGAGGTGTCAGTTATCAAAGACAAAGAAACAAAATATCACAAAAGTTTTAAGCATATTTGTACTTTAAGTAAATATTAGTATATTTTATAAAGTTTATATCTTTGCTACCTGGCATTACATTTTATGACATGTTTATGACACTGGCCCCATGAAGTCCCATTTATGTCAGATTCGGCCCTTGTAACAAATGAGTTTGACACCTCTGGCCTAGAAGCTACTAGCAAAGCAGGTTTCATCTTTTATCTGGTTCCGTGAAAATCTTCTCTAGCCCTGCTTGTAAGAGCCAAATTACACATGATGTGCAAGACCTGTGATCAGATTCCTAGATGTGTATTTTTGTTGTAAAAAGTGTGTGTGAGGGGAGACAATATGGATGAGGGCCATGGGTACAGGAGAAGGTGGGCTCCTCCCCAGACTTAGAGTCTTTCTTTTCCCTCCTATGGCTTAAAGCAGCCTGACTTGCATATGTGAGTGTATGTGTGTGTGAGAGACACAGAGAGACAGAGAGACACAGGAAGGAGGAATTAACCTCCCTTCATCACCAACCTTGGAGCATGTTGCCATACTACACCCTCCAATGGCTGTCAATGACATATCCCTAGCATCACGTGTGGTCTGGCACTTAAATATAAACCACAGCGTCTATAAAAACTAGGTTGGACCTGTTGAGAACTGACTCTGCAAGGTTTTATATTTCTGAAGCCAAATTGTTTTACTCTTTAATTATATTACTTGAAGCGTCTAACTGAAGTCCCTGTAGAATTTATACAGAGGTACATGAAAAATACAAGGACATCAGCAATGCAGATTTTCCTCTTGGATGGAGTAAGTACTTCATTTAATATTTATACATTGTTTAACTGCTCAGCAGCTGTTTATCTGGGAGCTTATCTTATAATTAGTTTATTTAGGAAAGCGCTCAAAGATGATTACGCAGAGCAACCAGTTTAATAACAAAAAGAGTCAGTTTCCTTGGATGACTACATTACTTTTTCTCCTAGAAATAATAGACCTATAATTCAGAGGAACCTAAGAAATCACTTCAAATGTAGTAAACTGAAGCTATTTTAGAGACAGGGGTTGGGGTGGGGTAACAAGAAGAAGGTTTCACAGAATTGGTAACAGTGTGTATCTGACAAAGCTCAGGGAACAGCAAAACAAGCCCATTTGTTATGACAAAAAGCAATGAATACCTACCCATAATTAATATATCTAATTTTCAACATGGCCAAATCCATGGACACTTGAATTCAGAGACTGGAGCCATGAACAGACAAGAGAGATCATTCTACAACCCTGAGAAAAGCCCCACATTTGAAGAAAAATCTAAAATAAAAAAAATACACAGGGGGGTAAAAGCCATCAAAAATAATAGAAGCAGCACTTGTAGCTTTAAGAAACAAATGCCCTCTGTGGCTGTTACTAGGCAACTACAACAATACTGCCAACTGAAGCCTTGGTTTCTATCAGTAAAAGTCAGTGAGAGGGCCAGGGCCCTTCCGGGGCTGTTCTGGCTTTTCAGGGAGGATACTTGCATGACTCAGCCAGGCCTGGCTGCTTACTACTATTCAGCAGCTACCCCACAAAAGCAAGTGTGGTGTAGTGGTTAAAGTTTCAGGCACGGGTCTGGGAGATCCAGGTTCAAATCCCCAGTATGCCATGGAAGCTCCCTAGGTGATCTTGAGCCAGTCACATACTCTCAGCCGAATCTACCTTACAGCATTGTTGTGAGGATAAAACGGAAGAAAGAAAAATGATGTAAGCTGCTTTGGGGGCTTATTGTGAAAAAAAGTGGGGTTCCCCACCATGCAACTGGGCATGGCCCAGCCACCACTGTGCAACTTGGCCAGACGTTTCCCAGGGTAGAGGCTGCCATTTGTAGGGAATGAGAGAAAGTGAAGGGGCAGAGATAAAGGTACACTGGCAGGTAGGTGGGATGGAGAGAAGAAGTAAGAAAAAGGGGAGAGGCTTTCTGGGAAAGAAAAGAGAAAATAGTAGGAGAGGGGGAAATGAGACACACCCACCCACCCACAAGTCCTTCCAGGTCCCCTATTGTTATATCTATAACTATTTATCTACATAAAAAGTTAGCCCCAAACACTGTCCCATTCTAGTATGATAAATAACCAAAAACCTGGACAGGGTGACAGAGCTGGGGGCAGCCTTGACTGAGTTCTATGAGACTAAATGGCTATAAACTGCACATAACTGAGGCAGGGCAAACCTTCTTCTCCCTTCAGTCAGTGGGGATCATTGGCAAAAGGCAGGTATAACCCCCTCTCCAATGGTGTCCCTGCATCGATGGCTCATCCTCTTTCTCATAATGACAATGTTTCTCATAATGACAATGCACCAGCACCTGCCCACCATTGACATAAACTTTCTAAGGAAAGCACCAGAGTCAGAAGGCACAGGTAACAGTTCCCATACTAACTCCCAAACCAAAAACTGGATTTGGGAGAGACATTTCAACACCATACCAATATGACAATTGGGTTGGGGAGAAGTGGGATAAGAACCAGCAGTTATTTAAATTCCATGACCATTGCTGGCTAACAGCTTTCGAACTCTCTCAGCCCCACCTACCTCACAAGGTGACTGTTGTGAGGAGAAGAAGGGATTGTAAACTGCTTTGAGACTCCTTCTGGTAGAGAAAAGCGGGATATCAGAACCAGCTCTTCTTCTCCAGTGGCAGGCGTTTTGTGGCAGGCTCTGCCTCCTGTGGCAGCCATTTTGTGGTTATGCCCACCACCCTGTGTCAGAATTCCAAAGGTGCCCACAGGCGCAAAAATGTTACCCTTTTTATTATTGCCTGTGTCTCTACAAGTCCTAAAATCTCAAGCAAACAACAGTAAAAGAATTCAGCCTCCATCCTGGCTTATGCTAATGTTAAGGAACAAAATTCCTCAGTAACAGAATGTGAGTATATAAGAACTGAAAAGAATAAAGAAAAAAATTGCATTAGATAATCTATACTTCCATTCCCATCTACTTTACAAGGTACAACATTGCTTATTCATCCTCCTATCCTTTTTTTTCACGCAACACTTTTCAAAGGCTGTCATCATGTGAACAATGTCAAATTGCACTTTTAATGTTGGCATAATGTTGATGACTCACTGGATACTTGGAACTACCTACAGTAAATAGACTAGGGGAAAAAAGATCAGTTATGAATTGATAAGACAACTGTACATCACATCTATGAATTCTGCTTAGATGAGCCCATGTTAATTTAGCAAAAGGTGCTGTAACTTAATGTATGAGGGAAGGGCAAACTTTTCACCCATCAAATCACTTTGTGAATCTAAATATATTTAGTAGATTAACTGAGCATCAGTGGTTCAATTGCAGAACTGCACATATCAAATGTTACAGTACCCTGGGAGCAGACGAACTGGGGTCTGCATGCTCAAATGCTGACTGATATCAAAAATATTCCCCATAGGGGTACAACTGCCATCTACCGAAGAAAGGTTCTAGTCTACTCTTCTTGTTGATGTTCTTGTTTTATGTGCAGGGACCTTGAAAAAACTGGAGAAGCATTCTCAGTCTGCATTCACTAATCCCAGTTAATAGTTATTGTGTATAATTTCTCAATGTGTAGTTTTGTCAAGTTTCCGTGCATGGAATTAGGTAGAATCTAACCCCGTCTTCGGTCTTTTTTTGTTCCTTATCCCACATAATTTCTCCAGCTGGTGACAGGAGGAGGGAGAGGCTGCAGTAGTGGTAATGGGATTGGCTAGGAGAGGGGGTGGACCCAATCTCCAGCCATGTTCCATAAAGTCAGGGCAGCAGTTGCAGCCTAAGGGTAATGGACACCTAAGCTTGGCTCTGTTTGTCATCATGAGGGTATGTTTTTGCTTGAAGCCACTTTGCCACAACAGTTCCACCACCAGCAGAAAGGAAGGGGAGGAGAGCCCTCACCACAAGAAATGAAAGTAAATATGAAAAGAGCTGAGGCAATAGCAGTTAGTAGTAACAACTGTAGCAGTAGTAGTAGGAGAACTGATTATCTATGCCCCTCCCCAGTTTTACCCAGGGAAACCCCTTCCATTGTCCTACCATCTGACACATCTAGAGTCGCCCCCCCCTCCACTCTCTCACACATACCACCACCACCCCAAATAAAATCCTGTGACTTAGGCTTATAGACTCCACATTCTTGACTTCCACTGGATTCCCTGATCACACACAGATTTTTAGATGTTCACTAAGGCCATTCACCATTGTTTATTTCAACTTATCAGTAAGCTTGGAAAACAACAACACCCTCTGAATAAACATACTCAAGTATATTTAAAATAGTAGATGTTCCCTACTTCAACAGAAACAAAAACACTGGAAAATATCCCAAATGGTAGTCATTTTCTGGTGGCACCTACTACCCTCTCTCATGATTTTAAAAGTGCCTGCAGCCTTAACAAGGTTTGCGGGCTCCGTCCTGAATTACTTAAACTAAGGTCACATATACACTTCAAACCATAAAACCAGTTTTAAACTGGTTTGTGATTATCTTCCCCAAATGGGAACTGTAGTTTTGTGAACGTGTGGAAGATTTCTGACAAAGTACTAAGCCCTCTCAGAGAACTACAAAGTGCAGGATTCTATCTAAGAACAGATATGAGGCAAATGCCTTCAGGTGCTCATTTATAATTCTGCAAAATGACACCCTTTAACCCTTATATATTGACTGAAAACACATATGCACAGAGAAGTGGAACAAGCTTTACAGTAAGGATTCCAAGAATTTTGGAAACAGGATAAGGAGACAACATTATTTTGAAGAACCATTTAAGAGACATATAGCAACAAGGTACAAACAACAGTGTTATCTATGTGGAACAGGATGTACATACTATTTTCTAAAAATTATAAAAATGCTTATAATAGAGTGCTGATCATTTATGCTGCAGGAGCTTCAGTGCTTCATATGGAACTACATCCATGTAAGCATAGCATATTAAATGGGGAAAGTTGTGACAGCTGTACAGACACCTGGAAGATGTTCACCTCTAGATAGAACAACCATGCACCACCACCTAAACATGAAAATGACCACACATTCAGCAGAGCTCAAAGTTCTTGTGAGTCATTGGTTAGATTAGTGGTATTCACTCTGTGGCTCATGGACAGCCATATTTGCAATTACTATCAATCAAAAGAGCCACATTTACTTCCTTCCCAGGCATGAGGGAGGCTTGCAGTTTACCTATTCCTCTGAAGGCAGCTGTTTGAAGGTGGGCACAACTTGACAACCACAAGCCCCTTTAGGCATGGGCCTTTCTGAAACATGGGACAGGTACTCAGTTGGGAAACAGAGCTCAGAAGAGCCACAGCAGCATGTCAGAGAGCCACTGAGTGATTATCACTGGGTTGAATGATCTTATGATTATTTATTTATTTATGGTTAAATTAACCCCCTTGCAAAGTCATTTTAACACCAAACATGATGGAACTTGACCTAATCCTTTTTGGAGAGGTAAACTCGTTATAATTCAGTGCAGTTAATAAGAAACTAGTACAGTAGGTGTAGGAAACCTTTTTGGCCAAAGTGCCCAAAGACCCACGTTGTCTACCTGTGAAGATGCCAGTGTCCTTGCAAACAAAGGGCAGGCAGAGAGAGAGAAGAATTATACAAGCTTCAATGGCACTGCTGGAAACCCATGGCCTCACCTCAGTCCCCTGGGCTGAACAAAAGCAGTCCCATGTGCTGAAGAAAATCACTTGGCATGCTGCTGTTCTGCATGCGTGCCTGGGGTTGCCTACACCTACTATACAGTGACTCCAACTGAGCAATTTGTTCTGGCCTTGGAGCTCCACTGCATGCACAGATTTCCCTTGCCTGTTTGTCCTTTTTTGTTACCTCCACTGCTTAAACAAACAGCCTACATCTCAGGCCCCCCTGTGCACATGGGGATCCGAATGGGGACATGCATGTATCTAATTCTGACAATACTGAACAACGTTACTGAAGGGGAAACTCTCTATTTTACCTGCATACAAAATAGTAACTTCTTTTGATTAATTGTTGACTTATTTTAACAATATACACTATGATTTTTAAAAACTTAATATTTAAAACAAAGGGTTTGTTTAGCATTTTTGTTTACCATTCTCATTGCTATAGTTCATCAGCATGCCACAAAAGACAGTCAAGAGCTTCTCACTGGCTGGATCTGTTTTACTGCACAATGACTTTAAATGTTCTATTACAATCTGTGCCCCACCTGCATGGTCAACTGCGCTTCTGCCCTCATCTGTAAAACAAAGAGTCAAGTTAAAAAATAAAAATTTAAAAAGGCACTTTAGTGTTCCAAACATAACAACAGTCATTAAAAAATGAAAGAGGTTACTGAATAATTATTGCTGTCATTATGGCATAGATTAGACAAATGAATACTTGTTGAAATGACTAGAGAGGAATCCAGGGCCCATTTTCACCAGGGGATTCCCTCACACCACCAGTTTATGGCTCTCCCTCCATTCAGCACTTCAGAGGAGAAGCAATGGTCATGACTAAACACAGGCAGCACAAACAATGGCACCCTCCCTGTAATTTTCTCCTACTGCTTTGCTAGCTGATAGCAAACTGAGATTCTTTAATAGAGATTATCACATTGAACCACAGCTAAAAAACTCCTTAACCATGCTTTGGAGTGATAGCTGAATTAAGTCAATGACCAAAAGCATAATTCTTTGTGGATATGGATTTTCACACAGTAAAATCCTCTTGCAAATTGCATTGAAAGTGGATTGAAAGTGCATTATTCAATGTGCGTGAAAGCACCCATTATGAAATGCCTTCCATCCCATGGAGGATTTTTGACACAGAAGGCCAGAACTTTCCCACTTCCCCCCTCCTGCTGCAATCCTCTAACTCCTTCCAGATACTTTCTGGGGTCCCCTTTCCCTCAGGAGCAGCATTTTGGGGGGAGGGGTATATATTGGGCTGCAGTGGAAGGGGGAAATCCCACTTTATGGATGCATACCCCTCCTATCTGCAAATACCTCTGGTGGATCTAAGCAATTGCTTCAGATTGTTTGTAGGCTTATGTCAAATCTCTCTCCCTGCATCATCCAAAAAGAAGGGCCATATCAACCAGCCTATGCAAATGAGACAACAGAATGCCATATACAGAAATCAGGTGCCACTCAGAAGCTCCTGTAAGGTAAACTGCTCCAGATTACACAACCAAGCAACATCTTAAACATAGCAGAGTAAAAAAAAATTGTTTGACAGAACATTTTACCAGCCATCCCCTGACCGCAGAGCAACAACAAAAGAGAAGGAATGCTTGCCAACTTTGAGTATTTAAAAAGTCATAATTCTCCTTCCTCAGTTCCCTGAAAGATTAGATCAAATACTTCTGAACATGGAAAATAGGAAGTAAGAGGTATAGTGCCTCTGACGACTGAACAAAATAACATAAATCTCTTTATCTAGATCTGGTACGAGTCTTTTGCCTGTAGCGTTAAAACTCTGTTCACAAGGTTTCAGTAGATCACTCCTCATTGTTTCTGTACTCCTCACACCCTAAATGTGAAAGAAATGGTTTTAAAACTGTTGAGATTATTTTCTTCTTTCGTTACCTAGAAGGAAAGACAATGTTCTTTCTGTATCATA
The DNA here is from genome assembly GCF_001447785.1 of Gekko japonicus. NCBI lineage: Eukaryota > Metazoa > Chordata > Lepidosauria > Squamata > Gekkonidae > Gekko > Gekko japonicus. The sequence continues at coordinate 1,100,216 of NW_015169175.1, forward strand.
TATAATTGTACACAGGAGATATGAAAATACCAGAACTTTTCTGTGTGACGTGTCAGATTTTTCACATCAAACTGCATCTACGGATGTTATTAACAATGCACCAGGGCAGGAAAGAAGAGGAGTCAGTAATAATGTTCCATGCCAGATGCTCTCTTGTCGCTTTAAAACTGAAGAAGCAAGTACAAAGAGCATCAGTAAGACCTGTCTGCCAGCTACAGTCACCAGACAGCCCATCCGTTGGCTATCCCACCACTTGGGGTGGCCTGTCAGGCATTGACCAGGGCCTGAGACTTTTCCATCATGGCTCCAGCTTTGTGGACTGGGCTCCCTGAAGAGGCGAGAGGGGCCCCCTCCTTGGAAATCTTCAGGAGGTGCTGCAAGGCCTACCTGTTTGCTAAGGCTTTTAAGGAAATGTTAATTGCTGGCATCTTTCAAGAGGGGGAGGGACTTAGGGCTGATTAATTTTATCATTGGTTTTAGCTGGGGATGTTTTAGCTATTATTGTAAGCTGCCTTGATGCAAGAGACCAAAGGTGGGACATACATGTTTTAATAAACAAATATAAAACGAAGCATGTTGCGAGCTTTCATATTACACAGATGTTTTCATTAGACACAATGAATAATCAGATCAGTAATCCTCAGTAAGGTGTCTGAGGACATTTGCCCACCAATGGTTTTTTGGGCACCCATTTACTTTTTCCCCAACGCATCTCTCACACAAAGCAAACACTCAACCCTGGCTTTTCTCCACCTCATTAGAACAGGAGGTGCTTCATCATCTGCATGTTAAGAAGCAGCGGCCTATACCGTAGGAGGATGCTTAGTGTAGAACATCCAAATATTATGTGGAACATTTCCGCATTTTGTTTGGCCACAGCCCCACCCCCACCATGGCATTCTGTGATTAGACCCAGGCCACATGGCAGCCATTTTGTGGTGGTGTCCACTACTTGTTAGCAAATTTCCAGAAGTTCTCATAGGTTCAACAAGGTGGAGGAACACTGAATCACACCTTTAAAAAGGTCCTTCAGTTCAGTGGTTTATGAATGTAAGCACTCAGCTATCATACAGTTATGCGATTACAATCCCACATCTTTTAAAAAATGTAGCAATTAAGCACTCAGCTATCATACAGTTATGCGATTACAATCCCACATCTTTTAAAAAATGTAGCAATGTAGTGTTGATAATTTGATTAGAAAACCATCAGCTGGAAAGTAGACATTTCCCCTGCGTCATTTCCTCAATATAAAGCCTTCCCCCAACTGCTATTAGCTTTGCAGGGGGGAAAGATATAGGCACCTTACCACAGGGCTAATACCAGACTCGTTTGGTCCTAAGAGTAAATGGCTACTTTAGAGTTGCCAAGTTCCAGGTGATCTCCCAGAATTACAACTGATCCCCAGATTACAGAGATCTAGAGCAGCCAGGCCCCTGCCAGCTACAGGGCATCCCCCACCCATGGGCTCCGCCTCCTGCCACCAATCAGCTGGCCAGTGGGGGGTCTCCCTTGCCAGCAACATCACTGCCAGCATGTACTAGAAGCGACATCTGTGATGGGCAGCTAACTGCTGATGCGTTATACCAGTCTGAGAACCTTGATTGACAGGGGATTCAAATGGAATTCTGTTGTTGACCTGAGGGAGCGGCAGTTCGGAAGGAAAGTGGGGGGAGTAGAGAGAGGGAAAGGAGGGGCGCTTTGACACATGCTAAAGGGAGTGGCAGTTAGGAAGGAAAGTGGGGGGAGTAGAGAGAGAAAGGAGGGGCGCTTTGACACATGCTAAATAATGCAGCTTCAGTCCACTTCAGTGACTGTCTGCAAGTGGATTTTGCCATTTCATACAGTAAAATCCAGTTGCAAAGTGCACTAAAATTGGATTAAGAACATAAGAGAAGCCAATGTTGGATCAGGCCAATGGCCCATCCAGTCCAACACTCTGTCACACAGTGGCCAAAAATACCAGGTGCCATCAGGAGGTCCAGCAGTGGGACCAGGACACTAGAAGCCCTCCCACTGTTGCCCCCCTCAAGCACCAAGAATATAGTGCATCACTTATGTGAAGCATGAAGGATCGAAGAGAATCCTGAAACAGGGAACCGATAGTCCTTCCCTGAGGGAAATACCTCCTAGGAAATGGGAGTGATCCCTATTGAAAGACAGAAATCCCATCTACGATGTGTTTCCCCAGCCCAGTTTGAGAAAACACTGGGCACAATCCTGTAGAGTAGAACCAGATCTAGAACTTTATTAATAATAAAGGAGGGAAGCACAGGTTCAACAAGATTTTGGATCCCACAGCTCTCCCTAAGGCTAAAGTGGGAGACATAAGGTTTTATACCCCCTATGATACTTAGAAATGAATCATATTTATTGGTTCCATCAAACTTTGTTATATATCAGTCACAATGTTCTGATTGGACCCAGACCTGTGGGCTGGATTTTCTCAAGCGAAAATGTACCTCCTTCATTTAAACAATGGGCCTTCTTCTTCCCAGGCTATGAAATTCTAAAAGTATCTAATGTAGCAGATATGGGTACATAGTCGTGTGTGTTCTTCATCTAACGTAGGCTAAATGACATCAGGAATATGCGCAGTTATAGTTGGTCAGAACAAGCAAAATCATAAGCAGTATGATTGGCGGTCAGCATTTAGTATTTTACCCAGAATGCATTTAAGCAATGAACCAAAGTGAATATCTGAATATATGTTCATGATTGATTTCAGTTAGAAATGGCACTTAACATATGCACCATGGAAGTGTTAACTGCACCTACTAAGTTAAATCTGTTAGTCAGTGGCAGACTACAAAGTGTTTCATAAGCTGTGTGTACAGCACTATCAAGGGTTAAAGATGGAAAACTGGAATCTGTGTGTGTGCTCCTGCCTCCAAAGACTTTAGTGATTTTGTAATAAGCTTATGCCTATTTATCTCAGAAGTGACAGCCCAGTGGTCGCTCTCAACTGTTATAAAGATTTGTCTGTAGAACCAAACAGCTACACTCTTGTGACAAACTACTAGGAATAAGGCCCATTGTGGAAATAAATACAATGAGCGCTAGAAAGAGGCTCTGGGAGAGTCCCAAGGCCGTGGGCACTCAGAATCAATTTGCCATGGCAACCTCAGCAGGGTATAAGGACACAGAGTCCACCATTTTCTCCAGGGGAAGGGATCAATGCCATCTGGAGAGCAGTTGTAATTCTGAGTGATCTCCAGCCCCCACCTGGAGACTGGCAACAGTGGTTCCCCATAACGGAATGGCTGGTTTGGAGGGCAAAGTCTATGGCATTGTACCTGTCTGAGGCCCCACTCCTCCTCAAACTTCACTCTCTCCAGGCTCCATCTCTCAAATCTCCAGGATTTTCCCACCTGGACTTGGCAACCCTATCTACTTCCCAGCCAAGCATCAACCTACCTTCATTTCCCCCTCATTGATCAGCTTTCCATCTCCCGCTCACCAGCAGCCCCCACCATGCTCTGAAGCCCTGACTGCCACATAACTTTGGCTGTCATAGGGGGGGCCAACTCAGCAAGGTATAAGGACACAGAGTCCACCATTTTCTCCAGGGGAACTGATCATCTGGAGACCAGTTGGAATTCTGAGTGATCTCCAACCCTCAGCTGGATTTTGGCAACAGTGGTTCCTCAAGAGGGAATGGCTGGTTTGGAGGACAGAGTCTATGGCACTGTACCTGTCTGAGGTACCATCGCTCCTCAAACCTCACCCTTTCCAGGCTCCATCCCTCTAATCTCCAGGAATTTTCCACCTGGAGTTGGCAACCCTATCTCCTTCCCAGTCAAGCATC
>NW_015169175.1:1104304-1110316 GCF_001447785.1 Gekko japonicus
AGCAGGAATTTCCAAGCCTGGAGCTGGCAACCATACTCAGGACTGGGCCCAATGATTTTTTCACAGAGCCGTAGAAAGGGTTTTGTTCCTTTGTCTCTTTACTGGCAGAATCAAGCTTGGTTCCCTACCAAGAGCCACTGAGGGAGAAGTTAGAATGCTTTGGCCAGTGGCCTCTATGCACTTCTATTCAGCTGAGACCTCCCCTCCCCAAACTCTGGCTTCCTTAAACTGGCTTCCTTACATGAGTCCTCACAACAGCCACTGAGGGAAACCTTTGTCCCACACTCAGGAGCTAAGCAAGAGAATTGTGTTCGTCTGATGACATCCTCCATTGAAGGACTGCAACTCATATCTTTGTTTCTTGTTCTCCAAGTTAAAAAAGAGCACCAAACATCTTCTAATACATTTCTTGACTTTATCTTGTACATGAATCTATATTCCTTATCTGGATTAAAAGAAGCTACAGTTAAACAGAAAGAACACCAAATTAAATCAATAGAATGCAAAAACTAGGGGAAGGGAAGAGAAATTGTGTAATATTTTGATTTTTAAGCTTCATGCTTGGACCAGTAATGTCTTGCTGTCTCTCTTGCAGCTGATGAGGCATACTGCAGGTTGAGAATGCCACACAATGGTAATTACAGACCCCCTACATTCCCTTCTGGATTCTAAAGTACCAGAATTTTGTGCTAAACACACCCACCAAATTCCAGTCAAACCAGGTTCAGAGTATGCTGTACTCTCTGCTCAAATGTTACCTTGTCAAGTACAGCCGCAAACAGAACTCCTACGCACAAAGTATTTCCAGTTTTCCTAGGAGCCTGGAGGAAATATTTTTTAAAGCAAGTTTTTTTTAAAAAAAATTGCTAGTCTTCTGTAAACCTAGTAAACAAATACCCATTACTGGTTTGTTTTGTGTCACTACAGCTGACAAGAGATGATTTATTAACACAAATATGGACAAATATAGGAAAGACTTTGTTTAATGAATGTCAGATCCCAAGTCAGGAGAACTTACGTGACACATAAGCCAGAGGGTGATACACAGAGAGGAAAGGTACTTACATTGTATGTAAGGGAATAGCCATTTCCTCTTAAGGGTATATTTGTATATACCCTTTTTAATTATAATTTTTATTTGGTTTTAAGTATTTGTATATACCCTAAACAAGTTTTCATGTATTAATAATTCTGAAGTGTTCAAGACCTAGTTTCAAGTCTTCACTATTTTCTGTCAGCAATGTGGTGTCATTTGTATATCTCAAACAGTTAATGTTCCTTCCCACCAATTTTCACTCCACCTTCATATAAATCGAATCCAGTTTTCCTTATATGTTCTGCATATAGACTGAATAGATAGGGAGATAAAATACATCCTTGTCTGACAACTTTACCAACTGGAAATCATTCTGTTTCTCCATTTTATGTCCTAACAGTAGCCTCTTGTCCAGAGGATAAGTTGTGGATCAAAACAATCAGATGTTGTGGCAAGCCCATTTCTCTTAAAACCATCAATAGGCTTTCATGATCCACACAGACAAAAGCTTTGCTGTAATCTATGAAACACAAGCTGGTTTTCTTTTAAAATTCTCTCGTGTGCTCCAGTAACCAATGTAAATTTTGCAATATGATCTCTAGTGCCTCTTCCTTTTCTGAATCAAGCAAGAACATCTGGCATTTCACATTCCATATACGGTAACAGGCTTTGTTGTAAGATTTTGAGCATCACTTTGCTTGCATGAGAAATTAATGCAATGGTCTGATAGTTGCTGCAGTCTTTGACATCTCCTTTATTCATAATTGGAATGTAGCTTGAGCATTTCCAATCTGTAAGCCATTAATTTGTTTTCTATATTTGTTGAATATTCTTGTTAAGTTTTTGATGGACTCAATTTCTGGGGCTGTCATCCTTTCATCTCTTCTGTATAGTTCTTCACAGTATTGCTCCCATCTTTTTTTTGCTTTGCCCCATTCAGTTAATGTATTTCCATATGGATCTTTCAGTATGCCTGTGCTTTAATTTTCCCATTGATTTCTTGGCTCTTGTGAAACAGATCCCTTGTTCTTTTTTTGTTGTACTCTTCTATTTCTTTACAATGGTTATTATCATATTTCTCTTTGTCTCTATGTGAAAGTCGCTGGAACATTGCATTTAGACTTCTTATTCTATTTCTGTCTCCTTTTACTTTGGCTTCTCATCTATCTTTAGCAATGTTAAGAGTTTCACCAGTCACCCATATAGGATTTACACTTCTCCTGGTTACAGGAACAGTCTTTGCATGTTCTTTTTTGATAACATCTATAGTTTCAACCCACAGTTCTTCTGGTTCCTGTTCACTTGGACTTAGTAATGCAAATATGTTCTTTACACGATCTTTAAACTCTACAGGAATGCTGTTTAGATTGTATTTTGGTACTATGAATGTTTTGGTATTTTTCTTCAGCTTTATTCTCAGTTTCCCAAATCCCAGAGCATCCCTGGTGAAGTGATGACGTCACTTCTGGTGTGCACTGAAAGTGACATCACCATGTTGCTGGTAATGCAGGCCTAAGTTTCCTTTTGCTACCTATAAGTCCCCACCATTCAGCTGGTCAGTGCTGGGGGGTCCCAGAGTGGGGAATCCCCCACCCGATTGGGGCCTAGCAAGCCTACTCAAAGAGAGTGCAGTGATAGTTAAGTCTACTCAAAAGAGCAGATAGTTTTAACAGTCATTCTGTCTGGTAAAGTGGCCGAGTGGTTTATCTCTACTGCTGGACAAAACAGAGTATCTGACTGTTAGGCCTGTATCTGATGAGCAGACTTTGTGCCATTTAGTTTGACTCTTGGTAAAGGGCAGGCTGGCGTGGCTGTGACAGGATCCAATCTAGTGGCCAGTCAGTGAAAGCCTATTTCAAATCACACTCTCAAGCTATGATTATCTTAAACTTGTGTACCTCAGCCAGGTTTCTCTTTGTCTGGAGACCTGTGCTGATGATCTGTTCTTTAAAACCAACCTGTAAATCTTACTCCCTTCCTTTCGATTTCTTGACCGCCCTTCCCCGCTTATGCGGGGCTCAGGGTAGTTTACAACAGAATAGTTCAATACAAGTATAAAACCAATTAAAACTACAAGAATTCAATATTAAACATTCAGCATAAATATTTAAAACATTTTAAGAACAAGATGGCATATCGAGCATTTTGATTTGGGGGCAGGGGTGCCGAGCAGATGTAAGGAACCGTTGCTGGCCTCAACCAAAGGCCTGGCAGAACATCTCTGCCTTACATGCCCTGAAAAACTTTAATAGATCAGTCAGGACACAGATGTCATTCGGCAGAGAGTTCCACCAGGCTGGGATCAAGGCTGAGAAAGCCCTGGCCCTGGTCGAGGTCAGCTGGATATTTTTGGGGCCAGGAACCCTCAGGAGATATTTATCTGCTGATCTCAATGCCCTTCGGGGCCATACTGAGAGAGGTGGTCCTGAAGGTATGTAGGCCCCTGACCATTAAGGGCTTTAAAGGTAAGCACCAAAACCTTGAATTTGATCCAGTGCTCCACTGGCAACCAATGCAGCTCGTGCAGCACTGGGTGGATACGTGCCCTCTGTGGGGTCCCCGTAAGGACCTGCATAGCCGCATTTTGTACCAGTTGGAGCATCTGGGTCAGTTTCAAGGGTAGTCCTACGTAAAGCGAGTTACAATAAACCAACCTGGAGGTACCCGTTGCATGGATTACTGTGGCAAGGTCAGGGCAAGACAGATAGGGGGCCAGCTGCCTGATGGCACAGTTGGAAAAATGCCCGCCGGACCACATTGGCGATCTGGGCCTCCACAAATAGAGTGGGATCCAAGATCATCCCCTGTGGGGTTCTTGCTTATAGGGGAGACGATTTTACCTTTAAACACGCTTTGTGTACCTAAACTTGGTAGATTTCTGCTGCCACCACGAATTTAAAATTCCAAATCTCTCTCTCTGCTGGTAGAATGACCTATGATCTGGGCACTTTAGAGGACTATGTGTCCCTGAGGAAGTACTGTACTGATTTCTGGGATAAGTTTAAACAAAAATTGATTTATTTAATAAAGAACAAAATAAGTTTCTGGTTATTTTGAACAGTTGCTGACAAAAGGAACTTGTAGATATAACTGGCAAAGCTTAGTGCTACAAACAGTCTCTCAAACTCCAAACTCCACTCTGACAGGCTTATACACTCATATATATAGCCACCCAGGCTAGTCTCTTTGTTTTATTCACACTGAATGGAACCAGCTCTTATAGACACTCAGACTAAACAGCTGGTCTGATTCACACACAGACTATCTTAAAAACTCTTCCATACTTGTCTCTTATATCACAGAATCTCCTCATAGACACACACACAGATTCCTTTCAGACACCCCTCCTCCCACACTCTCAGTCAGCAGCCAATCAAATCACACTTGTCACCCTCTATCACTCTTCTCATATTACTGCAGTCAAACTCAACATTTAAAGACACGTAAACACCAAAACATGGAATCCTTACACCCCCAGGCTCCTGACGGTAGGTGCCGGTGTCAAGGGCTGGGAGTTGATTCCCCAATCTTGAATTGCCTCCAACCCCTCAGCCAGATTTTTGGGGGCAGAGTCTGGGCGGCCAACTGGGCAAGGCGGCGCATATAGATATTAAAGAGCATTGGGGAGAGAACCACCCTGAGGCACTCCACATATTAGTGGGTGTCTAGTTGACATCTGTCCTCCTATCGCCACTCTCTGTCCCTGATCATGGAGAAATGAGATCAGCCACTTCAAGACTCCTACATCGGCTTTTTTATACATACCGCTCTTGCCTCAGTGATCTCCATATTCTACTTGCTCACCATAAAACCTACCTCACAGCAGTGAACCCAAAGCCTTTACACCTGATACATTAAGAACCCCTGGTAACTGAGGGGAATGTTTACAGTTTAAAACAAACCTGGTTCCCCAAATCATAAGAGGCTGTGTAGGTCCCCTCCGTTGGTAGAAAAGGCCTGTCACAGATTCCAACTCATGTTGATCCAGAATTCCTAGCTTCTACCAATTATAGCCTTGGCCTTTCCCATAACATGATTTGAACCATGAACCATTTGAGGACATATCCATTGAGCTGTGTCCATGACTAGAATAATATCTGTTCTCAGTGCTCTAATTAAAATACTAAAGTACATTTCATGAGGTTAAAGGCTCAGTTTATCCTTCAGCCTTACTGAGCTACCTGTGCAAAAGTGCCCACAAATATGTGGCTTATATGCTTACCCTGCTGATTTCCTCTCTTCCTTTACCTGTTTGAGGATGAGTACAGTGACAAGCTATATTATTTCTCTATAATGTAACGTACTTAACTTTGTACAAAGAACTTCACAGGAATGAAACAAGGGCTGTTTCCACAACAAGATTTTTCTTGCGGTGTGTGTTTGGGGGGAATATTTACGCTGGAGCAAAGAAAAACCTCATTTGCTCTGACTTAAAAGGGAAAAGGTGTGCCAGCTTCAGGAAGAGCCTCCATGTGAAAACTCTGCCTACAGCCAACCCAGGATGGGGCAAAGGAAGATCTTAGTGCCACCTTCAAAATGGTGGCACTCAGTTTTGGCATTCCCTCTCCATTCAGCCATTTTACAGGGCTTTTATTTTTCTTTAGAAATTGTGTTCTGGTTCAGCTGTTGATTTTCCTCAAGTCTGTACTTTTGCGATGAGGAAGAAGAGGTCAGGGAAGGGGTGGAACGGGTTGGCACCAACTGTCAGAGGTGCTGGGAAAGGCTCGTGATATGCCATCCCCATGTGCCTCCATCTCACTGACTGCTGTTTGCACTGCGGGGGCTGCTTTTCCCACCCCCAATATGGAAGCAGCCAAGTAGATGAACAGATATAGTTGGAACAAATAAATATGTACACCATTATTCCAAAGCTGAAATTAAAAAGAGAGAGGAACTCATTATTCCATTATTTTGCGTTGGCAATTAGGATTTTTAAGAGTCACACTGGGAGATGACATTTAAATTATATTTCAGCA
>NW_015169175.1:1110410-1116065 GCF_001447785.1 Gekko japonicus
GAGAGCCATTTGACGGTGGAGGATAAGAATGGAACAAACAGAGAAATATTTCTTTAAAGCCACCAAAATGGGGTTTTTTAAAAATCAGCTAACATTCTATACATCTCAAGAATTCTGAGATGAGAGCCAGTTTGGTGTAGTGGTTAAGTGTGTGGACTCTAATCTGGGAGAACTGGGTTTGATTCCCCACTCCTCCACTTGCACCTGCTGATGTGACCTTGGGTCAGTCACAAGCTCTGGCACAGCTGTTCTTGAAAAAGAGCAGTTTGTGTCAGAGTTCTCTCAGCCCCACCCACCTCACAGGCAATGTTTCCTCTAAACTGTGGAGTCCCGTGAGCAAAAATTCCACTTTGTGAGCTAATGGCATTAAAGTTCTGAGCAAGTGATTTAGCTACTGCATCAATTAGTTTGCTCTGCAGCCATCCTTCCTGAGCTGAGACAAAAATGTGTGAGCTGGAGGCTAAAAAACTGTGAGCTAGCTCACACTAACTCAGCTTAGAGGGAACACTGCTCACAGGGTGTCTGTTGTGGGAAGGGAAAGGAGTTTGTAAGCTGCTCTGAGACTCCAAGTGACGGGCTGGGTATAAATCCAATCTCTCTCTCTCTCTCTCTCCTGGATACATATATTTTACTCTTTAAAAGTCTCCCAGAAGAGTCCTTTGAAGAACCGTACTGTATATGAATAAAATTATCTATTTATATGAATATAATTTTGAACTTTCAATGGTAAACTTGTAGTGGAGAATCAATGGTAAACTTGTAGTGGAGAATCAAGGCTGCTTCCCTTGCTATAATTTTAAGTCACAGAAATGCTTTTGCGTGTCACTTTCAATGTCTAAAATCAAAACATGGGTAAGTTTTACACATGTAGCTTTTTATCAGCTCCAGCAGATATGCCAGCTCTAGCCATTCTTTGAAAAGTGTGGCTCAGTGATGGTGATCTGTGCCTCTATCACATCCAGATTTGATTGCCGCAATGCAGTGTACATGGGGCTGCCTTTGAAGACTGTCTGGAATCTTCGATCAGTCCAAAATGCGGCAGCCAGACTGCTGTCAAGAACTGCATATAAGGATCATATCTATACTGTGGTGAAAGATCTGCACTGGCGGCCTATTACTGGGCACAATTCAACATGATGGTGTTACTGTTTACCATTAAAGGTCTTCTCTCTGAGCCCTCACCCATGGGAACAAGGGAAGAGATAAGTAGGGAAGGGGCATTACCAGTGGCAATGCAATGGCTGTGGGATGCCCTTCTCCCTCAGGCTTGCCTTGTGGCCACTTTATTGGCTTTTAGGAGCCAGGCTTTTCATCGAAGCCTTTAGCTAAAAATGTTCTCCATCCTGTTCTGTATTTTTACAATGCCCCCGTGACAAATGTTTTACGGCCTGCCCTTTGTTTTGAATTATTTTATGCTGCCAATTCTGATTACTGTGCTGATTTATCAACAATATGGTTTTACTGCTTAGAATTTTACTATTCTGAACTTTTTGAATACTTTCTTAACTGTTTACACTCATTTGTATTACTTGATTATTTTGCCTTTTTTGTTTTGTTAGCTGCCTTGGGCAAGATTTTGGAGAGGCATGATAAAAATATACGTAAGTAAATAAATGCTATCCCAAGCTTTCTGATTTTTGGCATATAAATATGTTTTCTCAAAGCAATCCCACTTATGGAATTTCCCCACATTACAAGTCTAGATACTGGAGAGATTCTACTTCAGTATGACATAAAATCATAACATTTCTCCTACTCAGATTGCATCAGTCCATGGCAAATAATTCTGGACTAAACTCGAATGCACTGGTGGAAGGAAAATCCACACAACTCTGACCAAGGCAGAATAGTTGGACCCTATAACAGAGGATAACAGATGATCTCCACATGGAATTCTTGAATTCCCAGCACAGCAGGAAGGGAATAACCTCACTTCCAAGTATTGCTGTGGCAAAACAGTGGAGAACTCACTAGGGTTGCCAGGTCGTCATCCCCCCTGGCCACCAGCAGGGGATGGGGAGGGGGCAGGGTTGCCTGGTCCAGGTTGAGAAACTCTTTGAAATTTGGGGATGGAATCTGGGGTGGACAGAGACCTCAGTGGGATACAATGCCATAGAGTCCACCCTCCAAAGCATTCATTTCCTCCAGGAGAATTGATTTCTGCAGTCTGCAGATAAGCATTAATTTTGGGGGACCCCCAGGTCCCACCTGGGGGCTGGCATCCCTATGGAGAACAAAGAAAAAAACACACATCTTGTTGGCCTAAACAGAACCCCTGTGTTTTCCATAGCACTGGCAATGCAAAATTTTAGAAAGTTCTTGGCAATGCAAAATTTTAGAAAGTTCTTATCACTGATGAGTGATAGGAGAAACAACATCCAGGAACTGACAGTACTAGATGAATTGAATCACTACTGACAGATGTGCATCTACTTCCTTTTCTATCTACTTTTGCAGTAGGATTTTGCAATAGGATTTTACTTAAACATTAAATTTACAATTGTTTCTGCAGTGTAAAATGTGTGCCCCCTTCCTCTTTGCGAGTAGTGTAACCAGGATTAGTCTGTTTTTATAAGCCAACTGTTAGAATAAGAATAATCATTGTCACAGAACTTTAATTAGGCATTTATTACAGTCACTAAACAATTTAAAATACTACACAATCAGTTGGCACAAATATACACACCAGAAAGCACACTGATAAATGAGTGCTTTATCATAAACTTAAACTTGAATAAAAATAGAGATAAAATTATTCATGATCATTCATAACCAACCCTTGGATCCTCATGACAATTAGAAAATACCCAGCAACTCGATTGGTAATGGAAGGATTCCAAGTCAGATAAAAGGTAAAAAACCCAACCACTCAGCTGGGTAACCCTGAAATTTGTGTAAAAGGGGGGATAATTTTGGAATGTCTTAGTTCACTACAAAAGCTACAATTTAATAAGCTATAAGGTAAAAATTCAGAAACCCTGGCCCTACACGGACAATATCTCTCCTGATGAGGAATTCTCAAAAATCTACTGTAAAGGATTGCTGAAGGCAGAATGTTGAACCTGGCGAGCATAAAAGCTCTGTGGACTTGTGGAGATTTAAGATGGAATAAATAGGGAACAGGAGTCCTACAAACTGGCACTATACCATCTGCACCTTCCTCTTAATTTCACTGATACTGCTGTCAACAAAATCACTACCTCCTCACAACCAACTCAAAAGGTCTCTATTCTGCCCCCATCCTCTTTGACCTTTCTGTTTTCTTTGGTACAGTGAGTCACTCTTCCCTTTCTGTCTTCCTCCTGGGGCCACGTCCCTAGTTGGTTTTCCCACCATTATAATCAGTCATGTTCCTACAGGGGTGGAAGCTTTTTCTTGGCTTTCTCACAGCCCTTTAATCCATCTGAAATTAATGCATACTCTCCCCTGTCTAGGCCCACCCACACCTTCCTCTGCTCCCTTTGCAGTCTCCTTTATGGCACATTTTAGATTGCAAATGTTTTTGGCACAGGTGCCTGAGAAAAACAAGATGTTCCCACAGAACTATTCTTACACCTTATAGACCAGCTTTTCTACAAATGTTTGCTACCAGAAGAAAAAGAATTTTTGAAAAAGGAAAATAATTTATTATGTCGCCGAAACAAAGAAGATTCTTCTGTGTAGCAGTATCTCACATAGACAGTACTTAGATCAGTAGTACAGTTACCTACCTCCTTTCAGGGTTTCCCCCCCTTTAAATAAAAGGGCAATATTTCCCCTTATTTTCCCCAAGGCATTCATCCACTACTGCTGTTTATTCTTACCTGAAGTCACAGTCCCCAAAGACATCAAAACTAGCTGCTGTGGAGATAATTACGATGCATAATACAGTACATTATACCTACACACAGAGGACCAAGCAGCAACGAAATAACAAGCATGAAAGAACAAAAAATATATATACCAAGCTTTCATACTAATTTGCTGCATACGTAGAAATGAGGGTGCCTGGAAAATATTCAGACAAATTTAATGTTTTTTTCCCCCCAAAAAAAGAAATGAGGAGGCCTTGAAGGCCTCATATATCACAGTGGAACCCTTTGTTTTCCTTAAACATTCACATTGCATGTAACAGTATTCCTTTCTAAGGGAGAGATCTAGTAATCCCCACACTGTAACACTTTTGTCCCATCCTTCCTTCAAGCAGCTCAAAGTGGCAGACATACTTTTCTTTCCCCATTATATCCTCACAACAACCCTGTAAGGTAGTACATAACCCTGAGAGAATGAGACTAGCTCAAGGTCATCCAGTGCATTTCACAAGCAGAGAAGGGATTTAAACCAGAGCTTCCCTTACCCTGTTACACACACTATACACTGATATTTATCTGCTTTCACATAAAAGTCGGTTCTGTAATATCACAGAAACAAACTTCCAGTGGAATAGCTACTTAATTTGGATGAAGTGTCCTTAGACTGCAGGAAAGCTTGAAGCTTGAATCAAAAGGAAAGGTGCAGTATAAATATATTAGTAAATAAATAAACTTTGCTCTGTGGAGTGGCAGGATATGGGTAGGATCCACCCCAGTAGGAGCTGTTCAGGACCATTATTTCTGCAGAATTTATAGATATGCTCAGGGGTCTTGTTGTAGAAAAAGAGCTGCCGGAGCTCATTAGCATAACTCATTAGCATAACTTATTTGCATATGCCACGCCCCCTGACATCACCGGAAGTGACAGAAGGCCACACCCCCTGACATCACCGGAAGTGTGTCAGAAGGCCCGGCTACTTACCCTCCTGCTTCATCCTCATTCCCAAACGGAATGAGGATCGAAGCAGAGGGCGGGGTAAAGAAGGGGGCGGGGCTTCACCACGTGACCGCCCCGCCCCCTAGAGGTTCTCTTCCGGAGCTCCGTACCTGAGAACTCCCCCCCGACTAGAGCCCTGGGTATGCTATGCATAAGAGTACAAGATCTTATTTTCTTCCCTCACATATATTAGTTTGTAATAATCGCACTGTGACAGACTGGAGGCTCTCCTACCCCTGAAGAGAGAAACAGCCAGTCAACTGAGCCTATGGGAGTACTGCTCCAGCATCCAATCACCTTTCAGAGGAGGGTTGGAATGCTGGAGGGAAACACAGGGAGGGAGAGTTCAGATCTGCCTCAAGGAGAGTGGAGTGATCATTTGGGGGCCTGCCTCAGCAAAACAGCAGACAGTTTGAAGGGTATCCCTGCCTGGTTTAGCTGCACCTCTGGCAGAGAACAGAGTACCCAGTTGTTAGGCCTGTCTCTGGTAATGAGCAGACCCTGCACCATTTAGTCTGACTCTTGGGAAAGGGCAGGCTGGTGTGGGTGGTATCCTATGTGTGTAAGAGGATCCAACCTAGTGTGGCTAGTCTATAAAAGCCCATTGTTCCTATAAGCAGTGAAGAGGTCGAACCACTCTATAAAGCCATAACTAGCCTGAACTTACGCG
This sequence comes from Gekko japonicus, assembly GCF_001447785.1. Lineage (NCBI taxonomy): Eukaryota > Metazoa > Chordata > Lepidosauria > Squamata > Gekkonidae > Gekko > Gekko japonicus. The sequence continues at coordinate 1,115,869 of NW_015169175.1, forward strand.
CCTCAGCCAGGTTTCTCCTTTGACTACCTGGAGATCTGTACTGCTGATCTGTTCTTGGAAAACAACCTGCAAATAAATAAATCTTCTTTGTTATTTATATACAACTCCTGCCTCAGTGGTCTTTGTGTTCTACTTGCTCACCACAAAACTTATCTCATGGCAGCGAACCCAACGCCACTTGCTACCCTCAGAGTATC
>NW_015169175.1:1116102-1137339 GCF_001447785.1 Gekko japonicus
AACGGGGGGGGGGGGGGGGAGACTGTTCCTGCCAGCTCGACTTGGGGCTGGTTTCTCAAGCAGTCCAGTTTAAACCGGGCTGCAGGAGAAGCCAGTACCAGAAGCTGCTGTGTCACAGGGAGCAATCTGCTAGCCATGGCACAGCAGACCCTGGGGCCATCTTCTCCTACGGCACACTTTAAATCACACTCCAGGAGAAGCCATCCCAGTTAGGTTTGCTTGCACTGGGGAGAGACCTCCCCATGGCATGCAGACCCTGGGGCCAGCTTCACCTGCAGTGCAGTTGCACTTTTTTCTTTTTAACCAGTATCTTTCTTCTTGGGTCTACTGGACCTGAAAAAATCAGGGATTTCCGAAAATCCCAGATTCGAATACCATACTGGTATTGGGATCTGGGATTTTTTAGAAATACTAAAATGTTAGGGTCCAAAAGACCCGAACATAAAAATACAGATTAAAGAAGATTTGCACACTATATTACTTATAAATAAAAAGAGTCACTGACTCATGCTGCTTCCTCAATTTAATTCTTCTATCAAGAGGATAACAAAGTCCATTCAGGTACCATAAAATTCATTTTCATTTTTAATGTGATCCTCACTAATGTCTTTTCTACTAATCTTATAATTCTGTGTACACCTAGCATTTCAAAGCAAGAAATTGCAAGTAGATAAATAGGTACCACTTCGGTGGGAAGGTAACAGCGTTCCGTGCACCTTGGTGTTTAGTCATGCCAGCCACGTGACCACTTCTATCAAGAGAATAACAAAGTCCATTCAGGTACTATAAAATTTATTTTCACTTTTAATGTGATCCTCACTAATGTATTTTCTACTAATCTTATAATTCTGTGTACTAGTATCCTAAATATTTATCTGTCCTCTTTCACACATAGTAAGTGAAAAAACTCTGGATCTTCACGGCAGCAATCTTTCCCCTTTTGGCCATCTATGCCCTTAAGTGGAAAAATGAGTTCGATAACGTAGTTCTTGGGTCTAAGTATGATGTTATAAACCAGTGGTGGCGAACCTATGGCACGGGTGCCAGAGGTGGCATTCAGAGCCCTTTCTGTGGGCACGCGTGCCATCGCCCCAGCCAGGCCTAGCCCTAGACCATCATTAAAGTGTGTAATTCTCTGCCAAATAATTTTAAGTAAATGAAAGCATTTGGGATTGCTTTCCTTACTTTGTTTGGATCATCTTAAGTTAATGTATGGGTGTTTTTTTCTAAAGTAAAACCTCAGTATTCAGCTTAAATTGCCGTGTTGGCACTTTGCGATAAATAAGTGGGTTTTGGGTCGCAGTTTGGGCACTCGGTCTCTAAAAGGTTCGCCATCACTGTTATAAACCCTATTTCAATGTAAGTTCAGGGATAATTATCAGAGGGAATTTAGTTATTTGGCCTGACATTAGTTATTTTCATTGGTGTCTGTCTACGTGAGAGGCTTTCATTCAAAACAAGCAATATCATTTTCCAACTTTTTAAAAAAAGTTTAATAGCTGCCCAAAGTGTATACAAATGTGAAGTCAGAGTCTCTTCCTAGAGAATGCTGTTGATTTGCATTATGGAAGAGTACTGTATGCCATTTTAATGCTTCCTCTATATCGAATTTGTGAAGGCAGCATTTCATACATGCTTATAATACAACAGCCTTCCAGGAGAATGCACATTTAAACTTACATCTGAAAAATGAAAAAGCAAATCCAACTTTATATTGTAGCTTAACATTTCTGGGGTGTTAAAATATAAAGATAAAGAAGATCCTACATCAAAAGCATGCAATTCTTGTTGAGACTGTTTCATAATAAATCAATGCTTTTCCCCAAACACCTATATGTGAATTTTAAAGTTTTTACAAGGTAACATTAAAGCAAGGCAGAAACTGAGCCCAATGGCAGTTCAGTTGCTCATTTTTAATTAAGTGCATTCATTACGATTTTTATTAATTTACACTAATGAAGACAAACATTGAATGAATTGCCGAGGCTAAGGCTGCCACTGTGGTCCCCCATTCACTGAAAAACAACATTAGTCATGCTTTTCTCCAAAGATAATCAAACTGTTAATTAGAATCTTACTTTTCAAAGCTAAATCATGATTGTATTAAAAAAAAAACTTTAACTGCAGCTCTATGAGTATGTTTCAAGTAGGATAATTTATTCTCTCTCTGACAAATTTAGATTTATAGCTTGTCATATGCACAGGCCGCAGAGAACTGGTATAATGTGGCTTTCAGCGGGCTACTCTATAGCAAGACGCAAGTTGTTGATTTCCTCAGCACTTTTTAAACAGTCTTCAGGGACAGCCTTTGTAGAGCACATCTTTGAGTTAAAAGGCATGAATGGCTATTGCCAGATTAGAATTCAAAGATGCCGTTACAGTTTTTCTGAAAGGTGGAGTGGGAGGAAAACTGTTTTAATCATCGCTAGGACCTACATGGCCCAGGCTAGCCTGATCTCGTCAGATCTTGGAAGTTAAGCAGGGTTGGCCCTGGTTCGTACTTGGGCAGAGGACCACCACGGAAGTCCAGGATTGCTACATTGAGGCAGGCAATATTAGTTAAGTCTCTTGCCTTGAAAACTCTATAGGGTCACCATAAGACGGCTGCAACTTGACAGCAAAAAAAAGGCGGGGGGGTCTAAAGGTACAGAACCAGGCAGAGAAGCAGGCTTCAGTGAATAGGGGAGACTAACATTAGTTAATTACGGGTCATGAGAAGTCGCAATCAATGGGTTCCTCAGTCACTGTCATCTGCTCTCAAAGACTACCACTACTTGTGTTTTTGGTGACAAATTGATCCAAAAATAACCATAGGAGAACTCTATTGTAAAGCAGAAGGAAAGGATTTTCACAAGACATTCACTGAAATAAAGATATTATATTTTATATTCACAGTGATCTTAGCCTAGTCTGCCACCTGACTGAGTGGTATGCACTGGCCTGTGAACAGATTTCAGAATAATTCAATATCTGCTGGACTGACAAAAATGATTCCTGTTGACCTGAAAATAAAATTAAATTGGTCCAAAACACTGCATACTTCTGAGGGGTTTTGCAATTTAAAAGCTACGATTTAAGAGACACAGAAAACATGTTATGCATTTCAGATCTACAAGACCATCCATGAACAAACCCTAAATACACCTTTTAACAAACAATGGTATGAAAAGCTGCCACACATGGAATCATTGTATGGTTCTGTTCCCATTCATGACAAGGCTTTATGGTATGGTATGAATGGTGTGAGAAATCAGACAAAGAACTTTTCCCACTCTCCCAAAAGGTGAGAGCTTGAGGTAATCCAACGAAGTGGATAGGCAATAGATTCATGACAGGGAAAAAAAGTACCTTTTCACCATAGTGAGGTAGTCGTTCGAGGATTTTGGGAGACAGCAATCTCCCTCCCCACCACCACCCATATTCCAGCAATGCTTCCCCTTGCTCAGGAGCTTAATTGTGGAATCTGACTGCAGCCTCAGATTTCTGAGTTTCTGAGGGAAAGGGGAGTTTTTAAAGAGTGATACAGTTACTGAGACCACGCCCATGTATACTCAGTTGGACCGCTTCCGAGAGTGTATTCAGAGACCACATATTAGACTATGTCCCTGTAGGTATATGGATCATAGCCAGCATATCCATCACATGTGATATCTAAGGCTAATATCATATCAGCTTGACATTAATAACCTCAAGCTACTGCTCATTTATTGGCCTCGTTTATGCCATGCCTTTCTCTCCAACAGGGACCCAAAGCAGTTTACATCATTCTCTTCTCTTCCATTTTATCCTCACAATAACACTGTGAGGTAAGTTAAGCTGAGAGCATGTGACTGGCCCAGGGGTTATCCAGCAGGCTTCCATGGCAGAGTGGGGATTTGAACCTAGTTCTCAGAGATCCCAGTCCAACACTGTAACTACTGTACCCCACTGGCTGTCATGGAAAATTTGCTTGAACTGATTATGATCTGAATACTTTTCTTATCTAATTAATGATTTCTGTGAATATACTTTTTTCTGTAAGTGATCTTAAATTTGCCTTTTTATAATATTAGCAGATAATCTCTAGTTCAAAGGTGCACATATGTGTTCATTATGTGGGTATCTGTATGAAAAAGGACACTTCACTGGCTCTACAATGCTCTGAAACAGCTGGTGTGAAGGCACCAACCTCATATGCTGGACTGCACAGAGGTCATGAAGAAATACTTGTGTAAATTTAATACAGATAAAAACACAAATGACTGACCTGTACAATTTTACAAGTACTTTGGCTTAAGACTGTCATACTGCTACCATCAAACCTACATTTATTTAGTATATTTTGATCCTACCCATCACTGTAAGAGTTCAGGGCAGCTTACATTGACCTCTACTTCTATATATGATTTAGTATCCTCACAACACTGTGAGGTAGGTTAGGCTAACAGAGAGAGAGGAGGAGGAGAAGAGTTGGTTTTATACCCTGCTCTTCACTACCCGAAGGAGTCTTGGAGTGGCTTACAATTGCCTTCCCTTCCTCTCCTCAAAACAGACACCCTGCGAGGTAGATGGGGGCTGACAGAGTACTGAGAGAACTGTGACTGACCCAAGGACAACCAGCTGGCTTCTGGCCAAAGGTCACCCAGCAAGTTGCATGGCAAAGTGGGGATTTGAACCTGGGTCATCCAGATCCTAAACCAACTAACTAACCATGACACCACTCTGGCTTTCAACACCTACTTAACACCCAAAGGAACATATGGATGCCACACTAAACAAAGCCTAAGCTTCTCTGAAGCTTTACATATTATTCTGGTTGTCGGGCTTCACTTTCAAGGCACTGATTCCAGAGCAGAGTGAGCAGGTGAACTTGCACTACCACTCAGATCTATCTCAACACGATCCCCAACATTGCCCAAAGGTGCTTGCTTATGTAGGTAGCATCCAGGCTTCTGGAATTTATGCTGAGGGTGATCCCAGTTTCTTCATATACCATCCTATGTACTCCCCCACAGATTCTAACGGGGTTTTCAACTCCCCGTCATGTGATTGCTCCTTCTCAGTCATCAGATTCATTCCCCCCCAAACACAAGTTCTAATGCAGGGTCTACTACAACATAAGAATGTCCATGTCAGTCTTCAAAAGTAAACCAAGTAATGCTAATACCAATGCCCTATACCCACAGTTTGTCCTAAAATAAAATGTATTAGTAATGAAATGTCAAGTTTGCACTTTGAAATGGGTGTACAATCGTATCACTCCAACTATGGCATCATCTAAGCAAAGCGAAACAAAAATCGTCCCCAATAAGGAATACAAAACTAATGAACAGCAAGGGAAAATATTTTTAAAATAAAACAAAATCCTGCAGAACCAGTTAGAACACTGTCTCAAGAAGAACTTCACTGCTAAGTAAACAAACCTGAACCATTCCCATCGTCTTTACCCAGTGAAACCCTGACACAGAAACTACCTCCTCCTCATTCTTTGGATAACAAACTTTGATATTGCTTAATAAAACAGCAACTGAACTATAGCAGCTTAAGTGTGGCAATAGAAATGATAATTATTATACAGGAAACTGTACAATAGCAAAAGTTTCCCATTTTTGTTACATTCCAAATTCCTGTTGCAGACACGGACATTTTCCTGGACACTCAAATACATCTACAGAGCACAAATATATTTTTACTTTTACATGGGGAAGCTATAACTCTTTAGCAGTTAAAATTTTGGCCAAAAACCAAAACAGACTTACAAATGACAGGGCCCCCTCACAAAATGTGACTCCTAAAATTAGTTGCACAAATAACATCTACAGTTTATAACAAATCTTAATACTGCATTGGGAGTACTACTCTTTTAAGAAGAGTCCTTCCAAAAATGAAAGGCTCATCACGTAGCTGAACAGAGTAATGGAATCTGACCATCGTCATCTGAGCAGGAAAAAATCTATTGTGTCCATTAAAAAATCTATTGTGTTCATGGGTGGCTCCATGTGCAATTGTTCTGTTGAGAACTACAAGAAGATACTGAAAACAGCTTGAGATAATGATATAGCACCAAACTGTTGTTCCACAGAACTATGGACTGCTTAGGCTTTCAAACTAGCATTACTCTGTGCATGGCAGCATTTCTCCACAACAGACATTATAACCCATATTTCAGCAAGCAGGTGCAGTGAATAATTCCAAGAGACCAACTTATTTGTGATGCCAAATATAGCAATCAGTAAGACATCATGTGCGAGCAAATTCCATCCAGCCTCATTACCTGTGTTGGAGTGAAGCTGCAGATTCTTTTTAATCCCGTCATTATTATCCACAGAAACAAAATTAGACGTGTCTTGGTTTTTTTTAAAAAAATCCTCACAACCCAAAACATTTGTCTGCCTGTCCACAAAACCCCATTATATTTTCCAAGGATTTGGCTGTTTGCACGAAAAGAAAATTGGGACTTCTGACAGCCTGTCATTCATGTTGGTCTTAATTGTGACAGCACCCACAGATGTCTTACAAAAATCAGCACTAGGGATAACAAAACAAGAAGGCAGAAATGAACAACAAGCAATAGGCTTAAAAAAAAAACTTTGATATTTGAACACTTACGGCTGTCATAGCATATGTTGCCCAAGGCACGTCCTGTTTGAAGAAGCACTTCCTGATCTTTGCAGTTTAAGAGCTGCACCAGAGGTGGGATCAAGCCAGCTTCCACACATGAATTCCGCATAAATTCTACAAGCCACAGATAAAAGTTTAGTTAAAGACTACTCGCTGGGGGATTGATTGCTTCTTGGTAACAGAACCACTTCTCCTTTACCAAACAGTTTTCTTTTCCAAATATACATTCACCAGAAGTACTGCAGCTACCTCCCTGCTTGAGGACTAATTTCTGTCTGGAACAAAAATACTCAAGTGCTAATAACAAAAACAACAACAACATAGTCTTAAGAATTGTGTACTTTTTCTAGCTATCTCTTGCCCATTATGGATTCTTTTGGTAGGCCTCTTTTAACTATTTTAAGAGCTCGCAATTAAGCATTTGGAAGTACTAGATACAGGAAGAAAAGATGTGAACATTGGAAATGATTGCTCAGTCACCCTTATACATGAAACACGATCCAAACAACTCAATTAAAAACTAATTTAAGATGACTGCATCCCTGCGTTTAAAAGAAACATCTCAGCTTCAAAACAAGATTTTAATTTAACTGTTTATGGAAGTAAAACAAAATTTCAAAGCTTAAAGAAATTTTTTTTGCTTGATTTATACCCCACTCATCTTTCCAATGGAGACCCAAAGTATCTTACATAGTTCTCCCCTTCTCCAATTAATCTTCACAACCACACAGTGAGACAGGTTAGGCTGAGAATAGCAACTAGCAAAAGGTCACCCAGTCAGCTTCCATGGGATTCGAACCTGGCTCTCCTTGATCCTAGTCTGACACTGTAACCACTACGTAGTAGGCTGTGCACTAAATACCTCTGCAGAAGTCTTGGGCTAAGATGAAAGTAATTCCCACCACCTCCACAAATTTCAAATGCTTGACTTAGAGCAGAGATGCCTGGGAATCCCTGTACATTCATGGACTTCCTGGCAGACCTTGAGCAGGTCATTCAGTGCTCCAGTTACAAAATGAAAATTAAAAAAGCAATGTGCCTTCCAAAAGTGTTGTTTGGGGAGAAACAGATACAGAATGTATTCATATAACAGTGATTATCATGCAAAACCCTTCCAAATGTGCAGTAACCATTTCAGAGCCAAGAGGGCAGCATGCATAGAAGTGAAAGCATCCTAAAATGGACTGGATCCAACCAATTTTCCCTCTGATGAAGAAGGGAAAAGTGGGTCCCATTTGACCACCAAAAGGCCGTGTCGGTGATCATGGCATCTGCATGCGCAAAAGTCGTGTGCGACAGGGGGATTGTAATAAGGAGGGGATTTTGCTGAGATTGAGCGGAAAATCTGGTTCTGAAACCCTTGGTTTTTAGCCTTGAGCTCCCCAGTTCTGGCAACTGGATTTTAAGTTCTGATCAAGGAGAGCATCATGTCCACATGTGGCAGTGCTAGAACACTCTACCCAGGTATCCCCCTAATTTAATAGCTCTGTGTAGGGATCTGCTTTGAGACTTCACCACTCACTCATTGTTTGGCACAGTGGAATCAGCTGTCTAGGGAGGTGGTGAGCTCCCCCTCACTGGAAGTCTTCATACAACAGCTGGACAAACACTTGTCAGGGATGCTTTAGGCTGATCCTGCACTGAGCGGGGGGCTGGGCTAGATGGCCTCTATGGCCCCTTCCAGCTTTACGATTCTATGAAAAAAACTGGTTACATAAGATACAGGGCCTATGTTCTGAAATTCATGGATGCTTTGCTTTTATACAAGTTTTGCCCCATAGAAAAACCACTTTAAAAATACATACGCAAAAAAAGATACAAAAAGTCTATGTCCACCGGTGTACATGTAAGGACATCAATAGGCTCTTGTGTAGCACCTACCAAAAATGTGTCAAACATGCTGAGGAAGCCCTTTAGCAGCTTTGTATACATAGCTAATAAACTGCTGCCTTTCAGGGTAATTGTTTCCACTGACATGTGATGATCGACACACGCTGCAGCCCAGGCTTTCAGAAGAGCAAACACATTTGTTTGCCTCTTCCCAAATGTTTAACTACCATGACTCTCAGATGGACACTGGCCAGTAGGGTAACGACTCCAAAAGGAATATTTAATTACTTATTTTAAAAACACTTTTCTCCTATGACCTAGTAAGTCTTAAGAACTAGTTGTCCATGGTTTCATTCCAGTGGAAAAGGGGAGGCGAAATAGATAAATTACTAAGGCTGCAGTCACACACACTAAATAATCCACTTTTAATCCACTTCAAGTGCACTTTCCAACTGGATTTTACTGTGTGAACTGGGAAAATCCAGTTTGAAAGTGCACTGAAAGTGGATCGAAGGTGGATTATTTAATGTGTGTGACTGCAGAATATGTGGACCTTCATGTGGAATGGCAATTGGCAAATATTCTCTAAATAAATATGTTACAGCCTCATGTATTATCTGAATAGCTCCGAGAGATATTCTTTTTTTTTTTAATCTAAAATTTGGCCATACAGCAAATGCTGCTTAACTAGCATGGCATCTGAAAGGGGCTTTCTGGAAAACATACTAATTTACAGCATGGAAGACAACCACAATATTAGTGGTTGCTGAGTTAATATGTAACCCTCAAACATTGCCATTATACCAACAGTTACAACAATGAAACCTCTTTACATTTTTTGCTAAATAAAACTATACAATGGATTTTCTATAACAGTTGACAGTATAAAAAGGATTGGAATGCAGCGCTGCTTTGATACATCTAGCAAATGGATGACTAAGAACTAATCTATTATCAAAGCTGAACAAAAACAAAAAGGAGAGGGGTGGGGTGGGGAGAGAGAAAGAGAGAGAGAGATGGTAGAACATCTATTCTACAAAAAGAAAACATAAATGAAGTAAAACATACTGACAAGTGAGCTGCAAAACTGAAGATGTTCCAGCAGAAAAGGCCTTGTGGAAAACCTCACCATTTTTGGCTACTTCTGCTATGATGTTAGCTACTTTTGCAGTGCAGGAAGACTGCGGAGTCAAGAGACTTGCAAACACCTGAAGGATCCCGCTTTTCTGGATTTTTTCACTTGTCTCTGTATCTGCAAAGACAAATATACACAAACAGAATTTTGTAAAAGAAGGGGGTGAAAAGCATGCTGTTGAAAGTAGCCAAAAGGAAATCCTGCCTCTGGGGCTGAATGGCACCAAAACCAGAGAGGAATCCCTTGCAATACTATAACTGGACATTTATATCTCAGAAAATGGCTATCGGTTAATAATGTTCGCAGCTCAATGATGTACAGGGTTGCCGGCTCCAGGCTGGGAAAGACCTGGAGATTTTGTGGTGGAGCCTGAGGAGGGTGGGGTTTGGGAAGGGGAGGGACTTCAATGCCATACAGTCCACCTTCCAAAGAGGCCATTTTCCAAAGAGGTCTACCAGTGGGGCCAGGACATTAGAAGCCCTCCCACTGTTGACCCCCCCCCCAAGCACCAAGATGACAGAGCATCACTTGCCCCAGAGCCCCTATCTATACCTTGTGGCTAATAGCCACTGATGGACCTCTGCTCCATATGCTTATCTAATTCCCTTTTGAAGCTGTCCATGCTTGTAGCCGCCACCACTTCCTGTGGCAGTGAATTCCATGTGTTAATCACTCTTTGGGTGAAGAAGTACTTATTTGCATCTCCTCCAGCCTTAATTTAATATGAATGTCTATTACAAGATGCTACCCTCTATCAGGGCTCTGGAAGGGATGATTCCTTAGGACAGGAGGAAGTACCCCCACCTACACAAATGAAAGCTAAGAGTCCAGTGGGTGTGTATGGCCATAGGGTTACTAAAGATCCTATGACAGGTTCCCTCCTCAGTCTTACTATTCCCCAGCACAACCTTCCCTCCCCAGCACAGGTCAGACTCGGTTCCCTCGTCAAGCACCTTCCCCAGAAAGTGGAGTGAGAGAAAGCACAGCTAGAGACCAAAATACAGACTTAAAAACTAGTGGGCTCTTCATGAATTCAGTAACGACAGACTTCATCAAGATGTTGTAGAAATATACCCTTTTTATAAAACTATCTTGCAGCCACAAGCAATTGGGGAAATGTATGGGTTTCACCGCTAAGGGAATATCAGAGGGGGGGGGATCTGTTTTACATTTTGATGCCTGATTTACAGGAACTATAGTCTTCTCTTTTAAGTTGATGATACTAATCACAGTCTACCGGGACCTTTTCATGCAACCAGCTCTGCTGTGCAAATCCCATCCTTTTCGGTGAAGTAAACCGATAAGAAGTTCCCAGCGGATTGTCTCCATCGATTTTTAATGATCTACAATTAACATAATCTACAATTAGTGTGCAAGATACAGCAGTGTGAGCCCCACAGCTGCACTATAGAGAATCATACATAGTATACACTTGCTTTTATCACCTTTGGTTTGACAGGCTTGCTAAATGTGCAGATTTAATCAATGGAATAAAATGTATCCTGCAAGAAGTGGTGAAAATAAAATTAAACGCTGCCTGAGGTTAGCTGTGTGCAGCAGAGATCTCTGATTTATTTCAATTAGATCAGCAAGAAGCAATAAAACACAAAGATGCAAGCTTGCGCGGGCTCCTGGCAGAAAATGGATTGCCAGATACCCTCCCCTTCATATCAAAGGCCATACAAAGGAAACAGATTTTTTTGCCCTCTCCCGCCACTGCTTTGTCCTTTGTAGTCATCTGCCTCCAAATACCAATGCTAAGGGACAACACCTCGACCTCTATGCCCTGTTTGTTGACTCTCTGGGATAACTGGCCACTGTGAGAAACAGGCTGCTGGACTAGACAGACCACTGGTCTGATCCAGAAGATTGTCTCTTATGTTAAAAAGATACCTAGAACAAACCTGCACAGGACCATATAAGGCACTATTGTTTGGAACACAATGCCAAACCAGAAGCATGGCAAGTATTTATGAAAAAAGCAGGTATAGCATAGCATGCGAAAAGCCTGGGCCAACATTATACAATGGCTGCGCAGAATGCATGACCCACATTAGAATTTCAGGGCTAATTGATAAACTTACTCTTGGAGTCCCATGCTTGAATCGACTCCCTGGTGCCTATGGGCATGATTTGGATTAGGACCACTGTGCATGAAACTGGGGGCTTAAATCTCCCCACTTTGCCATTTCCCCAGCCTGAAAAGACCTTGGGAAATTGCTGCTTGCCCTGTTGGGGGAGATGTACATGTAGGTCATCAGTACATGGAAGTCTCGTTGACAAAGCAAATAATGGCTCCTTGGAGCCATTACAGGTTGTAGAAATGGTGTGGCAGGGCACTTGCCCCTCTTACTATGAGCAACAGAGAATTAAGTTCTAAGCACAGAAGACCCAGAGTACACCTGTCAAAAGGACCCATGGCAAACCCACAGGAGATACAAGGACTTTGTAGCATATGAATTGGAGTCAGTATGCTACTATAGTCAAAGTAGCCCACTGATCACTAAGTGGTGAGGAAGGATTCATTCAAAATTATGGGACCATCTATATTATTAGTTATTCTGGGATAATTAAACAGAAATCCATCCAATCACAGCTTCATGATGTGCAGACTCATATGAAACATATACTTTTAGGATAAGCAATACTTTGGGTGTACATCAATAATTATTGTGCAGGCCTAAAAGAAATATTTTCAGTGTGGACCAGGCAAAACGGCAGATCGCCCTGGGAAACTGACTCTTGCCCTAGAGGAAAGTCTCTCCCCTACCTACAGTTCAGCAGTTTTAGGATTTCATTAAAAAATAAATAAGCAAGCAAATAGGTCAACCCCTACAAAGAATAAAGGCTTTTCAGCTGGAGTTTTAAATCCTTGGGGCAGCTTGTCTGTTTCTTAAGTGAAAAAAGATGATTTATTCATTAACCGGAAAATAATTGGCCATGTATGCTCAAAGGGTTTTTTTTAACTCCCCCCCCCAATTTTTTTAAAAGGACAATTGAAATGCTGATGCAAACTCTGGGTCACAGGCTGAAGCTAGGAGGGGCCAGTGGAGAAGGTTTCTCTCCAGCACCTTGTTGCAGAACCGGATGCAATAGAAACCCTCTCTTTAAAAGTCGAGAACCAGCTGGAGGGAATGGACCTTGGGGGGGGGGGGGGGGCTCATTAAGTGGTGAGGAAGGATTCATTCAAAATCATGGGACCATCTATATCATTAGTTATTCTGGGATAAATAAACAGAAATCCATCCAATCACGGCTTCATGATGTGCAGACTCATATGAAACATATACTTTTAGGATAAACAATACTTTGGGTGTACATAAATAATTATTGTGCAGGCCTAAAAGAAATATTTTCAGTGTGGACCAGGCAAAACGGCAGATCGCCCTGGGAAACTGACTCTTGCCCTAGAGGAAAGTCTCTCCCCTACCTACAGTTCAGCAGTTTTAGGATTTCATTAAAAAATAAATAAGCAAGCAAATAGGTCAACCCCTACAAAGAATAAAGGCTTTTCAGCTGGAGTTTTAAATCCTTGGGGCAGCTTGTCTGTTTCTTAAGTGAAAAAAGATGATTTATTCATTAACCGGAAAATAATTGGCCATGTATGCTCAAAGGGTTTTTTTTTTACTCCCCCCCCCAATTTTTTTAAAAGGAAAATTTAAATGCTGATGCAAACTCTGGGTCACAGGCTGAAGCTAGGAGGGGCCAGTGGAGAAGGTTTCTCTCCAGCACCTTGTTGCAGAACTGGATGCAATAGAAACCCTCTCTTTAAAAGTCGAGAACCAGCTGGAGGGAATGGACCTTGGGGGGGGGGGGGGCGGACAAACCCAGATGAGATTTAGAAGCAATTCCTGAGGCAGTTCAATAGTCTATTTTTTAAACCATCAAATATTTAAAGATTTGTTCTTTATTTTACACTTGCAGTCTTGAAACACAGATCAGGGTTATGCCTGGGGCTAGAGACATATGAAACTGATTTTTTTTAAAAAAGGATTTAAATATGTTGGTAAAATTTACTGCTCCCTGTTTAGGAGCTGGAGGCATTCTAGATACAAAAACATGAGAAAACAAATGGTACATGACACAGAACTCCCCTCACCCTTTAAAGAAAGACCCTTTCTTTATAGACTTGCAGGGAATAGGAAACAAGAATCATGAAGAATAATTAATAATTACTAGGAGGTGGGAAGAAACGCATCCCTTAGTTCTCTTCTTATCACTTGGTAGATCCCACAGATAAGATCAGCAGGTAAGAATGTGTGTAGCACAGTAGTTAACATTGAGATATAGGACGTTTCCAGCGCTAATCTTAATTCATAGTCACTGAATAGCCTTGGGAAAGCCACACTTGCCTCAGTCTCCCATCTACAATATGAGAATAACAGCAATGACTTTCCTTACAGAGCTCCTTTTTGGGATTGCTGAGATAATGGCTTGGATTCAGCCACGTGCAGGCAGAAAGAGAAACAGACTTGGCACAGTTTCACTTGTGCAAGACCTCAGGCAATACCTAGCACTTTCCTTCCTATAGGTTAGAGTGCCCAGAAATCTTGCATGTGAGGCTCCTCCTTCTCCAGCCCAGCCTGCTGGCCTTCAGCTGTCTCGCCACATGACAGTGTGGGAGCCTCAAGGCCTCGGAATGGGCGGAGGAGGGAGTTCCTCACTCTTCCCTGAGCCCGTGCTCCCCCAGGCCCTCTCATTCCTCCCTGATCTGTTGTGCAGTTGGCTTTACATGGGTTGAGTTTGGCCCCACCTCTTCCCCAGCCTCCCCAAATCTCCTGCCATGTGGATGGCCTAGCCTATCAGGGCAAGACTGAGCTGGTTCCTTCCTCCCTACTTTCCCTGTGACAGGTCCCACCCTCTCCCACCCCCGAGACTGCCTGCCAGCCTCTGATTGGCTGACCCAGGAGGCCTGCCTCAATAGAAATTCCCACCAGCTGTTTCCTGTGGGCCTGCCCATTCTCAGTGCCTGCCCACGCTGCTGGTTCTCTCTCTGCCCTCCTCCCCACTGGCTGCCTATTTCTCCTGACAAGCGCCAGCTGCAGTTTCCTCTGCTGCCAGTCCAGTCCTCTAGGGCTCATGCTGAGCCCCTGCCAGCTGTGGTGAGTCTGAAGTGGCTGCTCTTGTGGCTCCTATCAGTCGCTTTCCCCTCTGATATAGCTCCAGATGCGGGGGGGAGGGGAGCTGGTGGTGAACCCAGAGCCAGGTCACCGCGCAAGTGGAAACACAAGCAGGGGTGCAATAAGTATGAGTCAGTGCAAACAGCTGTAGTGGCCTTTCTCTTGTGCCTCCCCTTCTGTAAGAGCTCTAGTGCAAGAGGGAATTTTGTGCTGGATTCAAGCCTTTACACAAAACTTTGGACATGCACACAGTGTTAAGATTTATCATGATTCATTATTATTATTATATCTGGGAACAGTACAATGTAGCATCGGTACTTGCATAATGGACGGACCGGGAGAACAACTGCAGCCAGAGAATTTAGCAAAAGAGGGGCCACTGCTAACAAAATTTATTTAGTATATTTTTACCCTGCCAGTGATCCCAGGTACTTAGGGTGGTGTTACCTCAGTCTCATCGCTACCATTTTGCCCTCACAACCACCAAGTGAGGTAGCTCAGGCTAAGAGAGAGTGACTGGCCGGAAGTCACAATGCTATTTGTTTGTATTATTGTTCATACAGGAGTGTTGTAGTTTAATCCACCCGATATCTTATCTTTAAGCAAACTCCAGAGCACAACGGAAGACAGGAGGGTCTGGCGTGATATGGTTCATGGGGTCACGAAGAGGCGGACTCGACTGTGCGACTGAACAACAACAACATATCTTATCTTAGTAAAGACAGCCTGCAAGATTTCTAGTGCTTAAGGGTCTTCCTAAAACTGCAGGAGCGAATAAAGGGCAGCATCTAGACCCATGCTTCTCCCTTTCGATTCTCATAGAATAGCTGAGGAGAGAGATCTGGCGCAGTGATGGACATCTCTGCCTTTCAGCCACCACTGCAAATATGACTCAGAAATTGAGTCCGGAGGGCTCCATCAGCATAATACAATCTGACCCGCTGAACAACATTGCCCGCCGAATTCACCCCAACTGCCTGCATTTATGTAACAAAGTTATGAACTCAAAATGCCAGCACTTGGAAACCTGCTGTTAAAAATCCCAGAGTTAAATCTCTTTGTACGTTCCTCTTCTTATGAACCCTTGAGGAGCTGACTGTCTTCTTATTAATAAACAGCCCTTGCCTTTTTGTGCATGTTTATGCTCATTTGAAACCAGACAGGCTTGTGAAGGAAGTACAGAGAGCCTTGTGCATACAAGGCAATTCCTTAAAACGCTCCACCTCCAGAGAGTTCCTGATCTAGGCAATATATTGATGACAATGTGGTCATATATTGTTTATAGCTATGTAACACTGATGAGACGAGGGAAAAACAGAAAATGTCAATTTAGAAATTTAATTTTAAAAAATTCTTTATCACATTTTGATCCTCCAAGGAGCAGTTCTCGAAAGATCTCTCTCAGCCCCACCTACCTCACAGGGTGTCTGTTGTGGGGAAGGGAAGGGAAAGGAGTTTGTAAGCTGCTCTGAGACTCCAAGTGAAGGGCAGGGTATAAATCCAATCCTCCTCCTCCTTCTTCTTGGTCACTTATACTTAAGGCAGAAGGCATTTACTGCTCTCCACTGTGAAAATGGTCCATTTATTCTTATAATCTGTTTTTCTGTCATTAACTAGTTACTGATCAGTCCTCATCCCATTAATACTGTGCTTACTCAAGAGCCTTTGGTGAGAGGCTTTATCAACAAATTTTTGAAGTCCATTTTTTATATAATATTTGCTGGTTTGTTCCATTTATGTTTCTTGATGCTCAAAAAAATTGAAAAGACCAGGGAGGCAGGACTCCCTTTTACAAAAGCCAAGCTATTTCTTCCTTTGCAGATAATAATATGGTTAATAAGTCTAATTTTGATAATGTTTCCCACCAATTTATTTGGGACAAAAGTTAAGCTAATGAGCAAGTGATTCTTCTGGCTCCCCCAGATCCCTTTTTGAAAGCTGGTGCCACATTTGCTACCTTTCGCATTGGAAAAGTGGCTGACTTTAACAGCATTGCATATTTTTGGTTCAAAGAACAGCACTCACATGTGAGCCCTTCCAAAAATCTTGGGATCTGGTAACTTCTTAGTTGGTGATATTTCAATTAGCATATAAAGCTGTGCATCCTCTCTCTTCCCCCTAACTGTAATTCCCTGAAGAACCTGCATACACAAGACAAAACTTGGCCCTGTGAAACAAACATTCCCCTTTTGTCCTATTTTCTCCCTAAATACCATCAGTGTACAAAATAATGTGAATGCACTTGTTATTGTAATTCACTAATTTCTGTACCTAATAGGAGTGGGGTGCCAACAGCAGTCTCACTTACACTCTCCTGCTCTCTGCAGGTAGAAAACAACATCTGATGCAATGCAATGCCTAGTTAATCTGCATGTGGGACCTTCCTGAATCCAGCCCCATGCTGGGTCAACACTGCAAGCCCTCCCCTCCCCACGGCAGAAAGCATGAACTCAGGATCCCAAGATTCTTTTGCTCTGGATAAAGAAATCACCCTCTGACCTCACATGTACTCCAGCATCTCAGCTGTATTTCAGTGACTCCGATATATGCAGCTGAGACCCCTCCTTGAGTTAATGTAATAAAGCCCACGACACTGAACAGAAGAGGGCTCTGGATCGTATTTGCTTTCTTTATGTATACTTTGCCCACTAAATATCAAGTTCACCATTAGACTGAATATGTTGTAACTATTAAGCATAAGTCATTACTTCAGTATTGTACAGATTTTAGAAAATTTCAGATAGGCAGCTATGCTGGTTTAGTGGGTGACAGTTTCTCAGAGGATCTCATTATTATATTTTGCACTATTCTAGCAATCTCTTTTCATAAGCACTCTCCCAATTTTTATAAGCAACGTTGTGCACCAAAAGCTGTAAGCTTTGAGTCTTGGGGTGCAATAAATGAAGCTCGAGAGCTGGATGAAAGCACCATTTTATAGAGCAATCAATACTGCATTTCATAAAAAGGCAACACAGACTCTTTAAGATTATATTGCACAAGGGCAGGAGGGAAGCAGGGAATAATATAGGTTACACTGGAAGCTTTTCTCCATCAAGGGCTTTATGTACCTTTTCTGGTTTTCCAAATCAAAACTCCTTGCAAAAATGTTTCTACTGAACACTGCTATTTCACAACACATTCTCACAATACAGAAGGGCTGCAGATTCTAGAACCAACAGTGGCACCCTCAACATAAACAAGATTAAAGTGAAATGAAAAGAAGCAGTTAAAAGTGAACGCTTCCCCTCTCTTGAGCACATGAAGGCCATGTAAATGGGATAGAAAATCATGACAGGCTAAGTATCATTCTGCAAATGACAGACTACAAATGATAGCTAAAATACATAAAACAGTAAAAAAGGATTTAATTGTTTCAAATACTGATATATATTTTTACTATACTTTATTTTTGTTGAACTAACTAGCACCGATATCAATTTTTTTTCCATTAGCATACCCAGGTTCATTTCACCATCTTCTACCCCCTACTGAGAAACTGGAGCTCAAGCTGAGCCGACTCTCCCTCCAGAAAGGCTTTCTAGAAAATGACAGACTGAAAAAAAATAAATCAGATTCTGAAGAGTTTATAATCACTTATTGAATTCACTGTGACTCATCCTTACATAAGACTCTCTACTAAATGCTGCACAAAGACCAAGAATTTATGACAGCAGCTGCACAGACATTTTTATTCTGATCCAGCAAATACACCAGGGCCAGTCTAGGTTTAACACACACACACACACACAAGGAGCCATTTGTCTTTTCGGTGTGATGTGACCCCAGCTCAAGGAATGGGTACAGGAAAGAACAATACAGAAAAGGCTGATGATGAGATCGCTTCCCATGCAAGGATAAGCCAGTTGGGACCTTGATTACTGTAGAAGATACCATGTTTTCAGCTGCACCAACATGACCCCTATAACAGCATGGGATTATATGACATGGAAGTGGTTTCCACAGTTATACAGGATCTGGCCTTTTTACACTTAAAACACAAGTGGGTACAACAGATAAATTGGACCTCACATATGTCTGTGTTTCTAGACCTGATTTTTGTGTACACCATGGTGCTGCTAAATCCACTGGTACAGCATCATACTCTTGCAGGCAAAAGTTTAGCTATGGATTAGTTCTTTGGCCAAAGGTAATGTATGTTTAGAATGCAACCCTTTAAATGCAGGTTGCATTTCCACACACTGTTGTGTTACTACTGCTTACACAACTTTCCCAGCCCTCTTATGGCAGGAATATGGAAGCACTACCTCCTCTCTTGACCTTTCACAATGTTACAAATGACTTTCACCATCACATACCATGGAATAAAAGGTGTTCAACTGTGTGTGGAACCAGAGGTCTTACATTATTTACCAACTTCAACTCATTCAATTAACCATTACTGAACTACAGTGAAAAGACTTTTGCTTTTTTATTATTTAAAGTAATTCTTAATAATGGGTCGCTACTTCATACGTTGAACATTTCTGAGACCAAAATATGCACGCACTCTAAAAAACCCCACATATATACTATTATCCCATATCAATGACAGAGAGAAATTAAAAAAACCTCTGAAGAACATGAACTGATCAGTAATTACACAGATACTACATTCTTTTCTAATTAAGCAATTTGTCTTATCCTTCATCAATATTACACACCAGTGTCTGTCTGTCTTTCTCACTTTCGTTCTTTTGAGGCACAAATAGCGCTGTTTGCCAGCATTTTTAAACATGAAGAATACTCAGTCTTTCAAAACTGTCCTGCAATCTGTCTTGCAAATACAAGACCAAAGGGTGGACTGGAGACAATTTAAGCACCTTGGAAGATCTTAGGTTGGCACACACATAAAATGTTCCCGTCTTTCTCAGCTTCCTCTGCCTCCCTCCAGAGCATTCAAAACCGATGCTTGCTTCCTAACATTTCAAAGGCTGTACTTAATTGATTAATGTATGCTTGACTGGGTATTGCTAGCTTTTTAACATTTCAGATTCACACACATTACATCTCAGGGGTACAGAGGGAGAGAAAAATCATACACTTAGCATCTCCCTACACATTTAACTATTTTTTTAAAATCCAGATTATTTATTTTCTAAATGGCTGTAATCAGAGTGGTGTGGAGTGGCAGCAGCAAAAAGCTGGCCTCCTCAAAGATGGCCAAAGCCCATTCCCTGGATTTTCAGTTTGCATTAAAAATGTCTTCTTCTTCTTTTTACCAGAAAGGGCGGGGGAAACTCCTGTTTCCTGGAGCTGATGGGGAAAAGCTGTCACTCAGTGCTAATGCATTTGCTTTGCATGCAGGTTCAGTCTCCAGCCCTTTCTGTGATGTGAAAGACCTTGACCTGAGACCCTAGAGAGCTGCTGCCAGTCAGAACGGACAATACTTACTGATCTGACTCACTATAAGTCGGTTCCATGTGTGC
Organism: Gekko japonicus; assembly: GCF_001447785.1. Lineage (NCBI taxonomy): Eukaryota > Metazoa > Chordata > Lepidosauria > Squamata > Gekkonidae > Gekko > Gekko japonicus. The sequence continues at coordinate 1,136,214 of NW_015169175.1, forward strand.
CCGTCACTAGGCAGGACAAGTACTGTTGACAAATGCTCAGTATTCACTTTGTAATTTTCTTAAAATGTTGTTTTATTAAATTATTTAACAATATAATTTTTTATGCATGTGTACTAGAAAACCTTTATTTAGACTGGCTACCTCACATCCATTTAGGATACGTCTGAATGTACCTTTAGCTCTCCCAGAACAAAATGTTCTGACTGTGGGTATATATTATACTTGAAGGTATAGAGTGCATTTGGAGAACTCATTCTGGTGACTGTACTGATTTCGTCGCAGAGGCCTTATACCACAGGAGAAAGTCTACATTCCCAGATAGTCATTATTTATTTTCTTACTCTCGTTTTAAAGATGCCATCAGAGTTCTTGACTCAAGCAGGCACAATGAAGCTCAGGTCAGTTAATCCAAGAAAAAGTTGCTCAACTGAAATCTCTGGGGTGATTTCTGCCTACTGGACTGAATCTTCGGCTTGCTTCTTTGACATTTTTTACAAAATTGGTTGTCATTTTACAAAACATCCCATTTCCAGGTACCATATTTCATGTTCTACCAGGACTGCATCAACAGACTCTCCTTGATTTGTTGAGTCTATGCCTCAGACCTTTATTCTGTTTTATTCTTCCCCGCGCAATGCAAATGGCTGGCTGCAAAACTCCAGGACAAACAGTTAGTGTGATGTCTCAACACAACACAGTTGCAATAAGTACAACCACACCATCAATTGGCCTTCTTTCGGGTGTGTGTTCATGAAGGTATATCTGCGACTGCTTTAGCACTGTGGGATCTGCTTCATAACTTGTCACGTAGTTCCACATTTAAGCATCAGTCATGGTAATAATGGCACATAAAATCTTGTGGGAGCATGGCTTAATGGTAGAGCATCTGCTTTGCATACAGAAGGTCCAAGGTTCAATTCCAGATATTCAAATCAAAGGATCGGGTAACAGGTGATGTGAAACACTACCACAAAACCCCAGAGAGCCTCTGCCAGTGTGAGTAGACAGGATCATGACCCTGATGAGCCAAAGGTCTGACTCAGTATATTTATTTATTTATTTTACCAGGTTTATACCCCACCCTCCCCGCTTTACAGCAGGCTCAGGGCGGCTTACACTGGTTAAT
>NW_015169175.1:1137432-1140435 GCF_001447785.1 Gekko japonicus
GGAAAGAGTCATATTTAAATCCTCTGTGTCAGTGGGTTGGACCCAGTCAGCTTCTTAGTTTAATCTTGCCCAGCTGTCCTCCTTACTACAGCCCCTGTCCCAGATGGCTTTTGTCCATACATGTCCCATGATCGACAGCTTAGTTTATGGTCCTTATTTCACCAACCAGCAGAACGGCTACTTGGATCCAACCTAGAGTCAGTCACATAGTCCTTTGCTAGTTTTATTCAGCACTTGCAGTCTGAACACAGACCAATCACATTTGTATCCCATCCTTCCTACACAGAGCTCAGGGATGTATGTATGGTGTTGCATTTTTTGAATCCTTTTTAAAAACTTGTTATCTTAAAATGTTCATTTTTGTATAACCTGTGCTGAACAATATTAATGATCTGTCTATCACAATACAATAGTTTCAACAGAGCTAGAAACTGAGAATTACAGACACCTTGTGAAGAAGGTTAGGTTGTGCAATAGAGGTTCAGTTCAGATTTTTGTTGTTCAGTGGCACAGTCAAGTCCGACTCTTTGCGACCCCATGGACCACATTGCGCCAGACCCTCCCGTCTTCCACTGTCCTCTGGAGTTTGCTCAGTTTCATGTTCATTGCATTGGTAACACTGTCTAACAACCTCATCCTTTGCCGTCCCATTCTTCTGTTACCTTCAATCTTTCCCAGCATCCGGATCTTTTCCAGTGAGTGCTCCCTTCTCATTTGGTGGCCAGAGTATATGAGCTTCAGCATCAGTATCTGGACTTTCAGGGAACAGTCAGGGTTGATTTCCTTTAGGACTGACTGATTTGACATCTTTGCAGTCCAAGGGACTCTTTTCCAGCACCATAATTCAAAAGCATCTATTCTTCGACACTCGGCCTTCCTTATGGTCCAACTCTCACACTCATACATTACTACTGGGAATACCATTGCTTTGACTATGCAGACTTTTGCTGGCAGGTTGATGTCTCTACTTTTTATTATGCTGTCTAGGTCAGTTCAGATATACAAATCCAAATAAAGTACAAACCAAGGAAACTTAACCATGGTTTAGCATGGCACCTCAATCTGATAAACCGTAATCTATGATCAGCTAAACAATCAAAAGCTGGCCCAATGTCAAAATTTATAAATCACAGCTTCATCTCTGGAGGCCTCTATACTACAGAAACAAGAGTGCTGAGTAAATGGAAAGCAAGTAAGTGCCATTAAACCAAACTCAAGCTATGTGCTGGTTTTTAAACTAGGGTTTGGTTTGGAGTGATGTCTGAACTGAGCCGTCAAAAGGTCCAGAAGTCATGCACATTGCAATTCTAAGCAGTGTTATACCTCTCGTGAGTTCACTGACCTCAACAGGCGTAGAAGGGTATGAACTCTGCTAAGGACTGCACTGCTAATGAGCTTCATGGCTGAGACAGGATTAGGACCTATTCTAAAATCTAGCTGTTAATTGAGTACACCACACTGAAATGTAATCAAAATCAGTGTGATTTTAGAAGCTTAATCGTGCACAGAATTGCAACTACAGTCTTTAAAAAAGTGATCTTCAAAGAATGAAAACATCAAAAACCAGGAGGCACCAACAGACAGTGAAGCGTATTCGCATCAACCTGTCAAGACCACACTTGTTTACTGCAGGATCCCTTAAGTAACATAAATCTGCACTTTTTAAGACAGACAGACAGCAATATAAGAAAAGCAACAACCATATCAAGTATCTTTCCCACCCCACCATTAGGAAGCATTAATCTATCTTCTTCTGGTTGGCCAGTCCCACATAACACTCTTCTTGACCCATCCCTCTCTTTCCTACCACCTATTTGTATTCCATAGTCTCCTAGGGAATTTTTAATTCTAGGGTGCAATGGCCTTGACAACTGAGATGTCCCTTAACTTTCACATAGGATGGATTGTGATTTGTCAATAGCAAGCTTTGTCAGTATAGACTGTACCAAAGACAACTGAAATGGTCAAAATACCAACGAGGTTATAAACTGGAGTAAATAAGGAAAAACTATATTCAGCGATGAAATGCAATTTAGTCATACCGTACAAATTGGAAGGGGGGGCCGTATAGCACAGCCTGATCTCATTAGATCTCGGAAGCCAAGCAGGGTGAATACTTGGAAGGGAAACCACCAAGGAAGACTCCGCAGAGGAAGGTGATGGCAGACCACCTCTGCTTCTCACTTGCCTTGAAAGTCCCCTTGCTGGGGTCACCATAAGTTGGCTCTGACTTGACAGCACTTTACATGCACACACAAACTGGAAGATGCTAGTAGAACTTGTGTTAAAGGCAGTCTGTATGCTGTGTTGCATCTATATAGTTACAAACACAAAGTTAAATTTCAAATGTAACTGTGCATAAATAAAACTATTTGGCTTTGGTAAATATAGATCCCATTTATAGCTTCATGCTGTTCATTTCTATTGACGGAAACAACAATACAACTCCGTCATGGAAAGACAGAGATTGCAGTCAACATATCATACTAGGTGAATCCTGGATTCTCTTGGCAGTAATGTAGCTATTATTCTACACAAATCTTCAGAGACTGCTTGTTTTCTCTAATTCATACTTAGTTTGAACATCAAGTTGTTAAGCTCACTGCTATTGTCGTCATTCATGGAAATTTTGCTTCAAATCAAAGGAATTCCAATACAGGCAAGGTTGCTGAAAGGACAGAACCTGGGGGGAAACTAATAGGATTCAAGTCACGGGGTGGTGGGGGTGCTCATGACCTCCCTTGCTATTAGTTCTAATTGGCAACAATTAGGTTCCTGACATGTGAAAAACCACAACTGGAAGCTTTAAATGCAAATGATTTTGAACCTATAGATGGCCATACAGGGAAGTTGATTCACAGTTCCAATCCTGAGTTTTCCACTTGGGTCCTCATGGGATTGAGGTTTTAATGCAAGGCATGTGTGAGGAAACAAGAGTATTGTTCTGTCATATGTCATTCTTTCTCTCTCTCTCTCTCTCTCTCTCTCTCTCTCTCTCTCTCT
>NW_015169175.1:1140447-1170234 GCF_001447785.1 Gekko japonicus
GCACATCTGTATCCCAGTTAACGAGCTCCCAGAGGAGATCAGGGCCCTGTGGGACCTTATGCAGTTCCGCAGGGCCTGTAAGACGGAGCTCTTCCGCCAGCCTTTCACATAGGGGCCACCACTACCACCGCCACCAATGAGGTGGACAACATCAGGGTTAAGATGGCCCAGGAAGATCTGCCATAATTTCTGTGTGGCCACTGGATTTACCTGGTTGAGCTATAGGATAACATCACCCTGGAGAACCATCCGGAGACCATCTTGTTAAATTGAGTAAAAATTTTTATTAATTGTCATTAATGTTTTATTGTTTTTATCTGTTTTATATGGGTTTTCCCCTTGTAAGCCGCCCTGAGCCCGCTTTGCGGGTAGGGCGGGGTATAAATCTTAATAAAATAAATAAATTTCTGGCTGACTATGAGCCTTTGAGTGCACGAGACAGAATCCTGCCCACATCTGTCACTCAGAGCCCTGAAGCAGAATGCACTCAGCAATGCAGCCATGCTCCTGTCACTTCTGCCATTAGAAAGAACACCCATCTGCTGTTCCCTAGAAAATTCCTGGAGGCTAGATGTGTGCGAAGCTCTCTCATTATGAACCTTTTGTTACAGATAGCAGGACAGAAAAGCCAGGCGGTAATGAGCCACTAGGGAGACCAAATAGGGCAGGGACAGGCAAACATGTATAAAACTGGACCCTGTTTTGCTGTCTGGGCTTAGAAGATAAATTAACGACATTAAGCTAACTTTTAGGTGATCCAGCGAATCCTTTCCTCAGATGGCAGAGGCTCTCTATAAAAAGGCAGTATCTTTCTAAGAGCCTCTTATGATGGAAGAAAGCTTTCTGTGACAGAGAGAAGTGCTACTGTGAGTGAGTGAAATGGCAGGCTACAACCGGCTACTGATAGAAGACAGATGTTTTTTATAGGGGGGGAGGTAGGAAAGGGTCATTTTTTAAAAAACTAACACATATTTAGACAATAGCCAAGTTAGTTTATTTTTCACATAGTGAAGACACAGTTATAAACTCAGTAGCATTTAGGTCAAGCAGTAGTTGGACAAACAGCCTGAACAGTTCAGACTAGCTTGATCTTGTCAGAGTTTGGAAGCTAAGCAGGGTCAGCCACATTAGTATTTGGATGGGAGACCAGCAAAGAGGACTGGGGTTGCTGCGCAGAGGAAGGCAATGGCAAACTATCTCTGTTCGTCTCATGCCTTGAAAGCTCCATGAAATGGAACTTCATGAGGTTGCCATAAAATGATTGTGATTTGATGGCCCTTCATTAATTTTAACTGGACAATCTTTATTTTGTTTATAGACCAGTAGTTCCCTTTTAAGGAATTTCTTCTGGAATACTGTTGAGTTAGGGAAATCAAGCACACACAAGCTGAAATAATAGCGTCATTTTTCTAATTTGCTCTCTCCCTCTGATAGAATAGATCCAGTCTTTACCCCTGATGATGTAAGGTAGCATTTTATAATGGTTAGAATGTTGGTATAGGATCTTGAAGGGTTGGGTTCAAATACCCACTCTGCAATGGAAACCTGATGGGTGACCTTGGGCCAGTCACATACCATCTCAGCCTAACCTACTCCCTTGTTGCTACGAGGATAAAATTGGGAGAGTGTAGAACCATGTTGTAAGCCTCTTTGGATCCCATCAGGGAAAAAAGCAGGGTATAAACAAACAAACAAACCCATCATCTTGAATTCTACTCAGTAACTCCCTCAGGTAGCATCCAGGCACAATTCAAATCTTCATTTACATTTTTAAAATTATTATTATTATTATTGTTATTAATTAAACTTCTGAAATCAGAAATTGTTTATTAAATTCTGAAATGGCTGAATCTAACTCACACAGAAAGCACTTCTCACACAGAAAGCACTTCTTCCATACTATGAGAAGCTCTTTTTAGTGTGCTATCTGTACCAAACAAAAGATTGATAAATGAGAGAATGAGAAGGTGAAGTTTTTATACCATCTCAGCTTGCCGAACATTAATATGCTTATATCAGATACTAACAGAGACAGTGCAGAGAGATGGGCTGTCTTAGGCCACAACAGGTTTACCAGACAGTTCCTGGCAACTGGTGGGAGGGATGTGGACAGGGATATTGCTGACTGTGGCATTATGTCACTTCCTTTAAAAAGCTGAAGTGACATAGGTAGCTCTAGGAATTACTGGAAACTCTATGATAAAGCTACTGAGTTTCCAAAAATTCCTATAACTACCCAATGCCACTTCTGTGGTTTGTTTTCTTTTTTTTACCAGAAGTTATGTAGCTCCCTAATGTGACACAGTTTTTTTTTCCCTTCTGCACTGCTTCAAGTGGCAGTGGGCAACAGGAGCAAGAGGCAGGCAATCCCCTACCCCCACGAAAGGAATGGGGCCCCTAGGCCAGATTTAAATGCCATGCTGATGGGACAAATGTACTATTGTGGGGGACTCTGTTAAACTGTGCTGCTACTACAAAACTGCCATGTGATGTATTAGCATGTGAGAAGTCTTCTGTTGTGCTGGAGTTTAAGCTAAACACATGGTGTGGCAGCTATGCCTTCTTAGAAGTTTCTTAAGGCCTGGAAAGGCTATTTGAACTGTGACAAACTTATTCAGTTTCATGAATTTTGCCTGCATTCTTGAGAACAGATATCGGTGTTAGGCTTAAGGTTGGGGTGCCCACTCGAGAGTCAACCTTGCTCTGCCGGGATTGTTTACACAAATCCTGCCAGGCTGGAAGTCTAAACATTGACTGGATATTATGAGAACATACACTGACTTCTGCATACAAAAAGGATGCACTATAATGTGACAGACAGAGAGTCTGAAAATGTTGTCATAAAGACTGCTTTGCTTTAACCATGGTTGCTCTTTACCTGCTTTTATTATTTTAACACTGAGGCCATCTTTATTTTATGTTGGAGAGTTAATTCATATTAGAATTTTCCCCCTTATCAGACAGGTAGAAAGACTGGCCTGTTAAGGTAACTGGACAATCAGCACCAGTCGGCAGCCCTTATTTCTAACTGCCATGTCTCCCCAAAAGGGAAGACTGTAACAATGGGTAAAGGCCTAAGTTAAACAAGAAGCTATGCGAGTGCAAATTCTCATGGACAGAGGTTCTTTTGCCTCAGCAACTTCATATTTAAATCAGGCCTTAATTTGGAAACCAGGAGTGGGTCGGTCTTCCCCTGACTGAACAAATGAACCCGTCTCTGAAACTTTAAATAACCTTTTGAGACAGAGCACTGCAGAATAGCCACGATATTATCTTCATTTGCTAGCTTTCCATCGTTCTTTTGCTTGCTTTCCCTCTTGACACCTTATTGATTTCCCCCTCACTGTGTTTCATTTTGTCCTACGCTGAGGAAGTCTTTTTCCCTGCTGGCTGCCACTCTTATGGGGTTTCCCCCTTTTAGATTTGTCTGTTGTGCTCCTTTCCTAAATATTTATCTGTTTTATTTTTACAAATATTCATCCCTATTTGTTCATCCACAAAAGGACACTGCCACTGGGTCATAACAATGACTACCTACTCTTATAATATTATTAGGTACAGAGTTTTGTAAATCTCTTTGCATGTTCTGAATCTTCCTTTCTGTCAGAACATCAGAACATCAGAGACGCCAATGTTGGATCAGGCCAAAGGCCCATCCAGTCCAACACTCTGTGTCACACAGTGGCCAGAAATACCAGTGCCATCAGGAGGTCCAGCAGTGGGGCCAGGACATTAGAAGCCCTCCCACTGTTGACCCCCCCCAAGCACCAAGAAGACATGCATATCTGTCATGCATATCTTTCTTTCTCATGTCTTCCAGATACCTTCAGGCACTGACTCATCTTTTTAAAATTCCGGTGCAGCATTAAGTTTATTTTAAGTGCTATACAAATAATAAATAATCACAGTTAAGATCATGAGGGTGGCCATGTTGTAGGAGCTTGCTCTCTGGGAAGAAATTCTGGTCAAGGTAAGGAACAGAGCTTTTGCAATGTTGGTTGTGGTTCAACAGACTCCCTTCTTAGAAAAGCTCACAACACTTGCCTTTTTTTGGGGGGGAAACACTAAAGCAGTTGTCTAGACTTTTAATTTCCTAGAAGAAATCTGACTCCCCCCCCCCCTTCAGGCAGGATTTCATAGGTGGTGAAAAGGGCCATCAAGCCACAGCTGACTTTATTTATTTATTTAGGTATTTTTATCCCGCCCTCCCCGCAAGCGGGCTCAGGGCGACTAACAAGAGGGCAGACGCCCATATATAAAATCCAATAAACATTAAAATCATAACTATAACAATATATCAATAATAACAGTAAAAAGTGCTTCAGTAGACAAGATGGTCTTAGATGTTATGGTGGCATCTTCCAGTCAGCCCCATTTGGGGTACCACTGTCCAGCAGATCGTTTCCCAACTTATGGCAACTCTGTAGGGTTTTGAAGGCAAGAGACATTCAGAGGTGGTTTGTCATTGCCTACCTCCACATAGCAACCCTGGTATTCCTTGGAGGTCTTCCATCCAAATACTAGCCAGGGACCAATCATATCAGGGCAAGACTTCATAGAGTGATACATTATTATGGTTTGGTTTAATCCTTTTCAGTTGGACCAGCTCCATTGTATGGTCTCACCCGATTCTGTTTCTCCTCGAAGCCCCTATACTTCTTACGCCTTTTGTCCACACGGGTCACACAATCACTACCATAATCTCTCTTGTAGTCAAAAGGTTTCCTCTTCCCCACTCTTGCCAACAAACGTTTTAGTGTTGTTACTTGTTCGGAGATATATATTTTAAATAAGAAACATACTCTTTAATCAAAACAAGGTTGTGGTAACTGAAGAAACTATTTTGTATTTTTGTGCAATGTGGCAAAGTCCTGACTTATTCAGGACCTGTTTGTTGTCTTTCACTGTTTAAATATAAGACTCTTCATTGACATATTGCTAAACCTGCAAGGAAATAATGAAAGCTAAAGGAACTGGAAAGCTAAGCCAATTATAACTGTTCAGGTCAGTAGTTCAGCTGGCAGCTTGACCATCTGGGACCATTTGCTGATATTTGTTTGTGGGTTTGGTCCTTGTAGGGATTGGTTTCTATAACTGGGATTAATACACTGGCAATTTCACTAGGAGAACCATCTGAAAAACTAAGAATGAAATTATCTAACTGGAATTAATCCAAATGAAATAATAGTGGAATAGGGAGGTTTTGCTCAGGCTCAACCAGGCCTTTTTTTGGGGGGGGAGGGGGATACTAAAATCTCATGAACTTTTAAACATTTTTAAAAGAATTTTTTTGAAGAGGTTACAGAACTCTGTTCCGGTGCATTCCCCCAGGAAAAAAGCCCTGGGCTCAACTAAATCATCACAAAAGAAGTATCTTGTAAAATAGGTGTCAGTAACTTCTGAATTCTGAGAGGACACAGGGCTACGCTCCAGACTGTGGAAAAGGGATGGTGGGTAGAAGTGTATTTTGCCACATAACCTAAGCATCTTACGAGCGAGCAGCTCTATATTTATGGACCACGTGCACTATGGTTTAAACAAAGCATTTTTTACAACATCCAGCACTACTACAGTTTGGAATATCTTGGAATATGCATGGTCTTAATTAATCAACACACCCAATTGTAACAAAATCCAGTTCTCAAATGGCTTTATCTAGGCTTAAAACTGCTTGGCAATTTTGGTGATGCGTCCTTTTAACCAGGTCATGGCAAATCAGTGATGCCAAGGTATATTTTTGTATATGCCTTTATAGTGTTTTATCCCACTCTTGGGTGCATACCTTAATGTGGTTTGTGTGTGTCAGCAAAGCTGAGAGCAATACCATAAGGAGTTTAGACTCTGTTAAGAGGCTAAGCTCCTAGCAGTGGCACTCAAGGTGCAAAGGTCACAGATACCAGACTAAGATGCATCCACCCTCTTCAGGGATCAGCATCCATATCAACAAGAGAACAGTTCCAACTGGAAATCCTTGAAGGTAGCTACTGGTCAGCAGCAGTAGTGGAAGGTGACACTGGCAGAGGAGCGATCATAGACAATGCCAGTGCCAATTCAGCAAACCCTGGTTAATATGGCACAGAAGAAGGCAATAGTAAACCACTTCATCTTGTACTTTGAAAACCCTATGATGAGACAATCCAAAATGAAAACAAACAAACAAACCAAATATGACAAGACGTTTTGGAGGTCATTAATTCATAGGGTTGCCATAAGGCAGAAGTGACTGGATGGCGTTTAACACACACACACATATGGTGTTTTATGAGTGAGTACCTTTATATGAACATTAAGTGAATTTCTTAGCTATGACACGTCATTTTAAATGGATCTGTAAAAGGAAATTGGATTCACTTGGCTTAATGGGACAGATATAATTTAACCAACTTTATTTTGTAGGTATTGTTTTTATGGCGTTTATTGTAGCTACAATACCCCTCTGTGTGTGTGTGTTTTACAACATATCCTTTTTAAATTCATTTTGAGTTATTTGGTGATGGACCACTGATTAAGACTTTGTCAAAATACTCTATTTGTTTACAAAATTTATATCCTGCATTTCTGCCATCACAAGAGCCACCAAGGCAGCTAACAAATTAAAACATACATAATAAAACATCCATAACAAAACCACATTTTAAAATCATTTAAACCCACCCCTCACAAAAATACATATCATTAAAACAATTAAAAACAGAGCTAAAATGCATACATTCTTATTTATTTATTATTGGCATTTATATCCCGCCCATCCTGCAAGCGGGCTCAGGGTGGGTAACATTATTATAATAAATACAATTTCAATTTAAAACACAATAAAACATTATAACAATTAAAACAATGGGTACAGCTTGAAACAGCGTCAGTTGGCTATAAAGTTCTGGCCCGATGGGGCAGTGAGTTAAAGCCAGTTGTCGGTGGTCAGTAAATGGATGGATGACAGCAACCTCAGGGAGGCCATATATGGGCACCCGTTGCCTCAACTAAAGGCCTGGTGGAACAGCTCCGTCTTGCAAGCCCTGCAGAATTGAAAACCTGCAGGGCCCTGGTCTCAATAGGGAGCATGCTCCACCAGGGCTGGGGCCAGGACAGAAAAAGCCCTAGCCCTGGTTGAGGCAAGATGGGCATCCTTTGGGCCAGGGACCACCAGGAGGTATTGATCTTTAGAGCGAAATGCTCTTTGAGGTGTATATGGGAAGAGGCGGTCCCCCTTAGATATGTTGGTCCCAGGCTGTGTAAGGCTTTAAAGGTCAAAACCAGCATTTTAAAGTGAATCCGGTACTCAACTGGCTACCAATGCAGTTGGCGGAGCACGTGCCTAACGTGAGCCCGCACAGGCATCGACATCAGCAGGTGTGCCGCCGCATTCTGAACCAGTTGTAATTTCAGGATCAGCTTCAAGGGTAAGCCTGTATAGAGTGAGTTACAATAATTAAGTTTGGAAGTGACTACTGCATGAGTCACCATCGTTAGGTCTTGGGGCGAAAGACAGGGCTTCAGTAGCCTGATCTACCTAAGATGGAAAAATGCAGATCTGACAACTGCAACAACCTGGACCTCCATGGAAAGAGGGGCATCCATTGTCACTCCCATACTCTTCACTGTCTGGGCTGGCACCAAAGGCGCCCCCTTCCAATGTGGGGAGCCTGGTGCCCACATCCAACCCCCCCTTGACAAAGATATAAAACAATAATTAAAACATTATTTTTAAACTAAAAATAGTTATACTCTTTTCCCTCAACTTTTTATTTTTGTTCTTTTCAGTTTGTGGGCTGTGGATTTATTTCCCCCCCTCCCTTATTGCCCCCTTCTCCCCTAAAAGATGGTTGGGCCATCAGGGAACAGGTATTTGCATACCTCAGCCTGCCTGTTTGCCATCTCTGCTCTAAGATGTAGAACAAATGAACTAACAAGTACAACAGGATGTCCCATTTAGTTCAGTACATTATCTTCCACAGTTGGCCAACCAGATTCCTACTAGGAGCCCAAAAGGAGGGCAAGAAAGAAATAGAGTACATGCAAGTGAGTTGTGCCTTTGTTGGGAAGATGAAGATGATGAAAAACAAGAAAAAGAAATTGTGAAAGAGTAAAAGAATACTGGGAGGAAGGAAAAGATAGAAGCACCAAATTACCATAAAATATGTTCCCTCTATCTTGATGCTACAAGACAGCAATAACAAACAAGTCCACAAATTCCTATGATTTAAAGCTTAAAGTATATGAATCATGTTTTGACTTTTTTAAAAAAGGAAACATTTGAAATCCATTTGACCAGCACCTACTAAGTGCTCAGAAACTAGAGGGATTTTTTGGTATGTCGTACCTCCCCATGTTACAGCCTCCTGTAAATCTTACATACCAACAGTGCAATCCAATTGAATTCGATAAGCGTAGACTGGAGTAATTCTGCACAGGACTGCACTGTTAAATTTCCAATTCCTGGTTAATCCAATCTTTAATCTTCATTGCTATTCACCCATTCTTCCCACACCACCAACCACCCGAAATAAAATTTTACAAAATCCTTTGATTTTGCATTAAAATACAGCATATCATCAAGATGTACAGACACATCCTGAATTTATTATGATCATCACATAACTTCCATTTTCTGATGACAGCTCTGGCATCACAAAATTATTCTGGTTATTGAAGAAACCAACAGAGTTATGAATTTCAACTCAATAATAAGAACCAATCTGAAAGGGAAAAAAATACTCTTCAGCTTTCTGAATGGAGTCTTGGAAAACAGCAGTATTATCTACAGGCCTGTCTATGATCAGGCTGTTGTTAATATCCGGATTTTGGTTTCCCTTTCTTTTTTTAAAATCTGTCTCACCCTCTGCTATTTCTGCTTAATGCAAACAGCTTCCCCACCAGTTCCACTTACGGTTTTATTCCATTTGATACACTTATTACCTCCATAATCATTTATTGATTGAATCATATGGTATGAAATTGGAGGAACAATAAAACTTACTGTTTTGAGCCAGGGCTTGAAGCAGACAGTCCAAGCACCCCTCCAAGCTATCAGCTGTGCTGTCAACAGCTGTTATCTTCAGCTTCTTCAAGGCGTCGGTTAGATTATCTGCTTGGATAACATGAAGGAGAAAGCAAAAAAAGAAATCAGTGCCTTGGTTTGTTCCCTATCAGAGCCTATGTGCTTAATGTGCAAATCAACATAGATAAGGGGAGGCCAAGAACTGCCCCAACAAAAGGGCACTGACTATTTAGTCGCTTCCAGAACAAGAGCTCTCTGTGGTTGTGAAAAATGAGGGCAGTCTCATTTTTGCAAACTCTCTGGCCAGAATATGGAGGGAGTTTTTTGCAACAGCTAAATGGAAACAGCAGTCCACTTGCACCTTGAAGACTAACAACATTTATTGCACCACCAGCTGCTGCCTTCAATGCTGTGGGATTAGTGTGTGTGAGATTCTGCCATAGGTATCTGATTGGATACGGCACATATACCCGGAACATTTTCCCTTCTTCTACAATATCCACAGAATTGTTGGTATTATTTAGAGCTTGTTTTCTAGCATGGCAGTTTCCAGAGCTGCCAAGCCCCGTGGGGGCAGGATATCCCCTACACCCAGATACTGTTGCCTGCTGTGGCTGACAACAGCAGCAGGAGAATTTTTAAAAATGCAGCCTTCCATGCTGGAAGTTCTTACCAGAAGTAACAGCTGGTAACTCTATGGTTAAACCATAGAGCCACAGAGTTTCTGGTGAATCCTAGAGTTTCCAGCAATTCCTAGAGCTATGCTTTGTAACTTTGATAAGAACGTCCAGTAAGTACAGGAGGCTGCATTTTTTTAAAAAAAATCTCCTGCAACGCTGCGCCCCCGCCCACAATTATCCTGCTGGTTGTTAGGCACTGCCTGTTGATTTGTACAAGCATTCATTTAAATCCTTTAAATCAAACCAAAGTCGAAAAGATAAGCAAGGTTTACCCCAACCTACATCCAAGTTCAGAGGTCGCCATGACTTCCGGCATGGGCACACACACACACAAAATGCAAAAAACACCACCATTGATCGATCTTTCTTCCCTTTGGGGGAGAATAAATGCTGTTTTGTTCTGTGCTTTGGTGAACACATCGTCCACACCCCTTTTTTAAAGGGAAGGGAATGACAGACACTACAGTAAGTCCCATTTAGGGTTGCCAACTCCAGCTTGGAAAATTCTTGGAGAACTGGGGGAGGAACCTGTGGAGGGTGGAGATTAGGGAGGGGAAGGAGTGCAGCCATTAATCAAAGAAATCCAACCTCCAAAGTTGCCATTCCCTCCACAGGAAGTGATCTCTACAGTCTGGAGATCAGTTGTAATTCTGGGAGAACGGTAATCTTTGCAGGTACAGCACTTGGAAGTATTAAGGGAGAGCAGGGTCTTTTTGCCCCCAAAATACTGAATGTCACTAAGCAGACTCTATCAGAGGCAATGCTGGTCCAACTACACAACCAATCCAAGCAACTGATGTTGGGTGAAGACTAGTTAGATTTTTAGATGCCCAGTGAAGTGGTGTACCATCTCAGGAGCAGCATCCCAGAATTATCTGAAAACTTCACGAGACAGCCTGGGATCCACACTTTTTGGGACTTGGCACAGCCACTTGAAGCAGCAAAACGTATCAACACTATCTGATCCTAACAAAATGCAGAAGGGTGCTGTCCTGAGCACTTTTAGGCATGTAGCCGAGTTATTCTGTAGTAGAACAGCAAGACTCAAGTCCAGTAACACTTCAAAGAACAAGATTTCCTGAGTAAAAGCTTCCGAGAGTCAAAGCTCCCTTTGTCTGATACCATAGGGCTCTTTTTAAAAAAAACATTAATGAATTAATACCCAGTTGTGTAAATATACACGGTGTGATCCTAAACCCTGTGATTATTTTCTGGGTTTTGTACTTTTGCATTTTGTGTGGGTGGGTGTCTATCCCTGGCGACTCCTACTGGGACATGGAGGACATTCTGAGAAGGGTCTTGATAGCCTGCCTCTGGCCTCCTGGGCCCTGGTATTCTCTGGAGGTCTCAAATACTTGCCAGGGTCAGCCTTGCTTAGTTTCCAAGATCTGACGAGATTGGGCTTGCCTGAGCTATCCAGGTCAGAGCCTAAATCTGACAAGGATATAATTCTGCTTATTTATTTATTTCTTCACATTTATAGCCCACCCTTCCCAGAAGTGGGTTTAGGGTGGGTAACAACATATCATTTATACAAAATATATTAGTTAATGTAATAACATTAAAATGTAAAACATCATAAATATTAAAATGGTGGTCACAGCTAATAACAACAACAACAAAAAAGCTGGTTGTAGGAGGTTCCTGGCCATAGCCAGTAGTTGTTAACAGATGATGACGGGACTTAAAGAAGCCCAGCCAAACATCTTTAATATGCCTAAATTATTTCTAAGTAAAGCAAGCTGCTTTTCATTCTGCGCCTGAGAATGGGATCACTGCATGAACAATTTTATCAAATGCAACCAATCAGCAATTTTAGTCAACATCTCCCTACATAGTTGGCTTCCATAACCAACAGCAATGATCTCTTGGCATAATCAACTGGGAGCAGTCAATCATTCCCATGGAGTTTTGGGTGGATTGTACCCCCGTAACTATCTTTTACTTACAAAACAAAGCACTTGGCATGCAGCTTTACAAGTAAATGGCATTCTCAAACATAATAGTATAGTAACTATGTCTTGGTTATAAAAGCTAGCAAATAATACACATTTTGGTGTTCCATGAGAGAATGAGGAAACTTTCAGGAATGCAAACGAAAAGATGTTCTAATGAGGAAACGAATAATCCCCCTCCCTGGCCAGGCATTTCTTTTCACAGATTTTCTATGGCTGTACATTTATGCTGCTATAAAGCATGACTGGAACTAGCAACACTAGCATCTCAAATATTCTGTTAATTCAAGAGGCATACTAAGTGCTAACAGCTGCAGCTTAAGCCTTTTTCCCTTTGCCAGATGATGATTAACCTCACACATGAATGGTCTAGACTTTTAAAAACATGAGCAATTCCAGGCTGCAATCCTAACCATCCTTATTTGGAGAAATGAATCAAAGGGAAGCACCATAGTGTTTAGTCAGCAAAGCAAAGATTCCTTCTCTCAAAGAAGATCAAACACTTTTCATGTAATCCAGCAAGTAAAAATGATCCCTGCACAAATCCTGACACGCAACAAATTTATTGCATGCCTATCATGTACAAATTCCGAGGTAGACATTTAACCAACACAAAGTGGCTTTGCTAAGAAATGGAACACCCACAGTTTATACCCCCCCTTTTTTCTTGCTGCTGACACAGCAGTGCTCCAAATACAAGGTTGAGAGTTGTACAGCCTAGTTATTTTTTGTGTCCCATGCATTCTGAGAGGTCCATAGCGAGACCATTTCCCCACTACACTCACCTTTTGCACACAGCCTCCCTGGCTAAGTGGAGGGGGAAATGAAGTATCACGATCTGAATAACCCCCTAGATCTTTGGACTTTTGCTAGAATCTCTCTGTCTAGGATAACCACATGTCAAGAGGCCAAAGTCAAAGGTCTGAACCTCTAGAAGGGCCAACTCCAACAGACTATTCCCCAAAATCTTTTTGAGGTTTGAATAAAATTTTGGGCGGTTCCAGCAGGTCCTTCTTGGTTGTAGTATAAAGGCATTCTCACTGCAGCTACACATGCTAGCAGTTCAGGGTATTTTGAAAGTACTGCAAGTAATATTCGCTCGTGACAGAGATTTGCTGCAGCAAAGCTGTAAATTTAAGACTGAAAGTATAATAATATTTTATTTTAGAGTGTAATTAAACAGCCATAACAAAATATAGCAAAAACAAATATAAAATATCATGATGTGAATATTGCTTCACAATGTTTGCCAACTTTTGTTAGCTGTTTGGGGATTTTAGCAGCCTGAATAGTCCAGTTTAGCTCGAGTTTGTCAGGGCCTGGAAGCTAAGCAGGGTTGGCCACAGTACTTCGATGGGAGGCCACCAAGGAAGATGGGTTGCTATGCAGAGGAAGGCAATAGCAAACAAACTCTGCTTTCCTCTTGCCTGGAATGCCCCATGGATGGGGTTGCCCTGAGTTGGTTGTGACTTGATAGCACATTCTTCTTCTTCTTCTTGGACATTTTATTGAAAAGGTGATAGACAGACAATTATCATGATCACCTTCAAATAGGGGTGAAGGGCTGACATTTTCTCGATGGAAACAAATGACTGATAAAATTTGCTCAAATGGGGAATTGACAAGTATGGTTGATTCCTAGATCTGTACCCTGCAGATTTGCATTTACATACAAAGAAAGAAGTAGTTCAATTTTGGAATGAGACAGAATGAGGCAGAGGGAGCTGAAAATATATTGCTGGGGATAGCGAAACGCTGGGATATAGCCTTTGTGTTCTGCACCAGTTGCTTTTTGGAATTCTGACACGGAATTAGTGGTAGAGTTATCAGCTACAGCAGTCTACTAACTTGCAAAATGTTCTGCTCGCATAATATCTCTTTATTTACAAGACACAGATAGCACAAGTCTCCATTAGGCAATAAAACAGCACTGTCCAAGAACACTGAAGAAGAAAGCCACATGTAACAACACAGGCACAGTGTCAATAGTATATGGTAGTGGCTGGTACCACGAGTTATGGCCAGCCTTTTACCCACAACAAATGCCCACACCCCACGTATTTGCTGCTATGATCAACCTAGACAGTCTAGGTAGATCAGGCAGAGACTCATTGATTTCCCGGATCAATTGCACATTACTCTAATATTTCTATCTTTGGTGTTACCACAAACTGCATCCAAATCCTGCCCTAAACCTCAAAGCTGTCTCTTGTCAATAGTATCCAAGACACTAGGTGGGCTGGCCCTTGTGCCACCTCTAAGGAACTTCATATCTCATTTTTGTTCATTTGTTTAGCTTTGAGCCAGGATCCAGCAGAAATCTTTTTGGTGCATCAACGTCTTAAGCAATCACCCCAACCTCATGTTTAATATTATCAAACAAATCAATACCAAGCAACTCAATAAAAATGTAACAAATTTCAGACATAATAATAGATAAAAATATCTCCAGCGTACTTATCAAATTTTGCTTTCATTAGGAAAAGTTGCTTTGTTTCACCATGAGATTTATTTTTCCGTCTCTGGTACAGATTCACAAATAATACTGTTTGCAAGCTGGTCTCAGATCAATCTGCTTTTCAAAAAGCTTTGTTTTGAAAGTCTATTTGGTTTCCTCATATAATAATTCAACTGCAGCACCAAGAGTGTAGAAAAGAAGAATCTCTCCCTTAGAGAAATGGAAAAATTCTACTTAATCAAAAGTTTAAAATTGTTCCAAAATTGTCTATCAGCTGATTTTATGAGACTGCATCATTCTAGACTAGAGTTACAGCCTTTAAGTGCATGGAAGTCAATGGGCTTAGAAAGATGTGAACTCTGCTTAGGATCGCATTTTTTAGCCAGCTTCTAGATTTTTCACAAAGACCTGAATTTATCCCTGTAGCGTAAAGGTACTGAAAAAAAGATTCCAATCACATCTCAATGCAGTAGCACATTTCTTCCAGCTGCCAAAAGTGTTAGCTATAATGAGCATTTTTATTCTTGGCTTAGACACCACAAAGCATGCATAGAACAGACCATGAGATACATCAGAAAGAACAAGCAGTATAGTGGCCAATGATACTGTTATGCTATATTTTGCCATAAGAAATGGGATGCTAAGTGATACCTGATGCTATACTTGCCTCAATGATAGGACAGGTCTCAGCTGCTGTCAAGCTAACCCCACCCAATGTGTACTTCATCTGGGCAAACAGCATCATTTAGCTAGTCATCTATTGATCTGTTTTCTCCCCCTCAGATTAGCAGGCCCCTTAGTTCACTTAACATATATCCCTCTTGGCCAAACCAGGGTCTCTTTGTCACCCCCCTCTTTAGTAGAAATGTACTGGCAGAAAGGCTCTGATTTAGTTGGAAGGGGAGGTCACTCCTGATGGTGCATTCCAGGTCTAAGTATAGACTCAAGTAATACCCCAAATCCAAATTTGCACAATTCTCACAATTCTATTAGAACAGACCACAGAGTCACAATTTCTTCTTCTTGAAATCATGGCTGTTTCAAATCATATCCATTTATTTTTGTAATTTGGATATCTATTCCCAATCATTGTTTTGTTCAGTCACATTTAGCGGATTCCACAGAAAGTCAAACAATTGGCAATACAAGAGGGGACCCGCAACAAAATGTTGCATAATGTATTATGGCCCAACCATAGTCTTCGTCGCAGGCAGTCCTCACAAGTAACTTGTGGAGAGTAGGGATGTGCATTTGGCTCGTCCGAACCGAATCCACCCCCGAAAATGGCCCATTCGGGCCCCTTTCAGGCTGCTGCGGGCCGATTCAGATCCTCTAATCTGAATCGGCTTGCCGCTGAATTGCCGTCAAAATTATATCCTATGGACCCCATTATATCCTATGGGCCATTGAAGTCAATGGCAAAAACAGAGGGTATATTCTGGGGGCTGGAGGGGAGGGGGTTTGAGGGAGAGGCTCCAAACTCACAGGGTAGCTGCTGAAGTGAAGCTGAACCCATTGAAGACAGAGGTCCTGTGGCTAGGCTGGGTAGGTCCAGGTCGGGGACTTCAGCTTCCCACTCTTGATGGACCACAGCTAGTACCAGCTCCCTCCATCAAGAGTCTGGGTGTGAGCCTAGATGCCTTGTTGTCGTTGGAAGCATCGGTCACAAATATGGCTAGGATGGCATTTTTCCATCTTCATCAAGCCAGACAACTGATCCCTTACCTGTCCCATGCCTACCTGGCCACAGTGACCCATGCAACAATCACCTCTAGACTAAACTACTGTAACTTGCTGTATGCAGGGCTACTCTTGTACCTTCTCCAGAACTTCAACTGGTCCGGAACGCAGCTGCACAAGTCCTTACTGGGACCCCTCCTGAGAATGCACACACAACCTGTGCTCTATCGACCACACCAGCTCCAGATTGAGTGCCGAATCAGGTTCAATGTTTTGGTGCTTACCTTTAAAAACCCTATAAACTGTCTGGGACCAATGTATCTATGGGACCACCTCACCATATACCTCCCAGGGGACGTTATGCTCTTCCAGAAATAACTTATTGGCTGTCCCAGGCCCCCAAACTGTCCTCGACCAGGGCCAGGGCCTATTTGGCTCTGGCTCCAATCTGGTGGAACTCTGTCTAATGAGACTCGGGCCCCGTGTGACTTGGTTCAGTTCTGCAGGGCCTGCAAGACCGAGATGTTCTACCAGGCACATGGCTGAGGACAGTGGCGGCCAGTTGCGATCTGTTGGCCTCCCTCCCTCTCCTCCTTTTCCCTCTCTCTGGGTTGGCTACCCCCAGGTGTTTGCCTGCAATGGATACTATGGCACCATCTGATACAGGAATGAACTTTTAGGTTTTAACTGATATAATACAGACAAGAAAGGGGACCCGCGAAAATTGCGCGCGGGGGGGGGAGAAGCGGGGGAGCTCCATGCAGAGCACGCGGAGGAGGCCTCGCTGATCCCCCCCCGCTCGCCGCTTCCCTCCCAAGCGCCGGCTGCTGCTTTTTCTCCCCCCCCGCCTCCGAAGGGGGGGCCAAGCGGTGAGCCGCTGGGCCCTCGCCGCTCTGCCCCCCCGCTCGCCGCTTCCCTCCCAAGCGGCGGTGGCAGTTACAGAGTGTCTCCTGCGCACGCGCAGGAGATGCTCTTGCACTTTCGGGGGGATTTAAACATCCCCCCGAAAATTTTTTCAACTTTTTTATTTTTGTGTACACGTGGGGACCGACCCACGTGTGCACAAACCTCCCCCCGCCCCCCAGCTGCCCCCGGAGCGCTGATCTAGCAATCCGCACTCCGGGGGCAAGTTGGCTATTAGATATATAGATGGGCCCCATTATATCCTATGGGCCATTGAAGTCAATGGCAAAAACATAGGGTATATTCTGGGGGCTGGAGGAGAGGGGGTTTGAGGGAGAGGCTCCAAACTCACAGGGTAGCTGCTGAAGCCTCTCCATAAGATACCCACCAAGATTCAAGAACAGTGGACTAGGGGGTCCATTTCTACTGGCCCCCAAACAGGTTGCACCCATCCCCTCCATTGTTCTCTATGGTGGGAACAAACATTACTTTTTCCCATGGTGCTGTTAGTGGCTCTAGGAGGGAGGGAGTTTGAGGGAGATGCTTCATATTTTCAGGGTAGATTCAGGAGCCTCTCCCCACATAATCCCCCATGTCCCAAAGCAATTGGACCAGTGGGCCCAATTCTATGGGCACACAAACAGGTTACCCCCATTCCCAAATCGGCTCCTACTGACAAAACTGACATGAAGGAGTCTTACTGCCAGACGAAATTAATTCTGTCTTATTCGGCTGAATCCGAATTGGCCGAATTTTTTTTTGCACACCCCTAATGGAGAGGGGGCATTCCCCTACCTTTCCCCCCTCCCCCCTTTTATTGCCAAAGTGCCCTCCTCTTTCTTTCTGCATGCACCCCATATCTACTAATCTTCCCTCACCTCCCCTTTTCCTCTCACCCCTTCTGTCAGCTTTCCTCCCTAACTCTAAGCTGAGTTAGTGTGAGCTAGCTCACAATTTTTTAGCCTCCAGCTCACACATTTTTGTCTTAGCTCAGGAAGGATGGCTCCAGAGCAAACTAACTAATGCAGTAGCCAAATGGCTCACACTCACAACTTTAATGCCGATAGCTCACAAAGTAGAATTTTTGCTCACATTACTCCCTACCCCATTCTCTAGCAATCCTTTCTTACCCCCTTCTCCTCTTTCTCTCCCCCTCCCTCAGATAATCTCCCATTCTTTTCTTTCTCTCCCCCCAACAGACAATTCCCTATTCTCTCTCTCTCTTCCCCCTCTCACAGAACCCCACTTCTTTCTGTTTCTCTCGTTTTGCAGCTGCAGGACAGCAAACGTCCCCAACCTGGTTGCAGGAGGGAGGGGGGCCGACGATGCAGGCTTCGCGTTCTCGCACTTCAATTGACGCCCAGACACAGCTGCCCTCCCTCTCCGGGGGTGCCGCCAGCTGCCTTTACTCAGCAGTCCAGTGCACAAACCTGCTGGCTGAAGCTACAGTCTTCGTTGCCGGCGGTCCTGGCGGGGGCTGTCCCAGCAGCAGGGCGCACAGCAATTGCAGTTGCAGCTTCTCTCGTGGCTCCAGCGGCTTTTCCTGTAACTCAGGAAGTCTGTTCTCTGCACTTGCGCAGAGTAAGCAGTTTTACTTCTGAGGGGATTTAAGTATCCCTGTATACTTTTAAAAACATTTTAGATTTTTCTGCAAACATGGGGACTGCCCCAAGTTTGCTGGAAGATCTGTTTACCCTCCATGTGACCCAGATCCACAGACATAAGTATCCACACGTAGAGGGGACCTTGGCTATTAGATATATAGATGTTAGCATATACAATACTGAGTTTTAAAACAGTTGGCAACATTTGCTAAACTACTGCCTAGAGGTTGACTGTATGACACGGATGGATTTGGTTGGCTTCTGAATTCTTTTGCCAATGCCTTGAATGAGACCATGTGGCATTAATGACTTACTGCTTGATTTCAGTTTCAGTACAACCCTTTCTCTTTCTGATCATATTTTTGCCACCAAAGCATGCAACCACACATCGTTTTTCCACTGATATTTTCTTTTTTTACCAAATGCAGCCATAGAAGCCTCAGTCTAGTGTGGGAAACTGTGATGGGCTTGGTCTTAACTGATCTATTTTAAATTGGTTAATTAATTTTACAGCATCTTGGCACAGACGGTATTTTAAAAACGTGAACATAATTGTATCTCTTGAATGAATGAGAGATAATTTGTTTGCAGAAATCATCTTAAAGATAAATTTACTATACCAAATGAACAGTATATAGAGGATCTTTGTTTTTCAACAGCTCCTAAAGATGAGAGTTTTATGCACTTGGCATGCCCTCATAATCCCTCCTCCCCTTGACTCCAGGGTTTCCTCGTGCCCAGGGTATCACGATAATAACGTTCCAGTCTCCTGTCTGAAACCAGATGAAGCACAATTGTATCAGTCTTGGCTTATATGCCAAGCTGGTAGTAATGAATTCTTTGCTTCAGAAAACTACAAGCTGAAATTTGGAGCTGACCAGAAAAATACTGGCAATTTCAACTGCAAAAATAATTCACTTTCCCTGAAGAAAAGCTGAGAAACGTATGAGACAGCAGCACTCTTGAATAAGCCAGAGTACTGGACTAGAGAGACCTGAATTCAAATCCAAACTCACCCAATGAAGCTTGCTGGTCGATTAGTCACACTATTTCAGCCTAACCTACCTCACAGGGTTGTTCTGAGGCCAAAAACCCTGGTCAGCCACCCTGAGCACTTGAAAGAAGAGTAGAAATTTTAAAACTTGTTGTAGATAGGTAAAGAAACATACTTAATTTTGCACCTGAGGCAAGACTATAAAATTGTGCCTCCTGTATTCTCATAATGATTTTTCTGGTAAAAAGGCAAATATGTAAATGACAAGAGTAATAGTAACACAACTTTTATTTTAGTAATGATATTCTTTTTCTGCAACCCTCAGCTTTGTGCACCCACGGCAAGTGCCTCACTTGCCTTGCCCTTGTTACAGTGCAGGATAAGTAACACAGAATAATACAAGCGGTAGCATTTCCAAGTTTATGTATTTTCTTCCTCACATGCTGTCAACACTGGCTCCTGTCAGGTTACAGTATTTCCTTGTTTCATTTTATCTTCAGTGAGCATCATGACTGAATGTAGATATGAATGAGGGGGCTGAGGTGGCACAGATTCATTAGTACACATAAGTACACAGATGGCGACTCAGAGACCGAGTTAATATAAACCTACTGCTATTGCTTTGGTTATCTTCTGAACTGTGATCTTCCTTCTATTCAATGTGAGAAGAAAAACCACAACACATTTAACAAGTAACGGGGGGGGGGGGACGGGGAACCTGAATTCTTATCAAATAAAATTAAATGCTTTCTGTTTCATTTTTTTTATTACGGTGGCAAACCAGACAAAATAACTTATAACAAGTTCTTTGACGCTATCAACATAAGCCCTGATCAGTGACTCGCACTTTACTACATCGCAACTAGGGATGTACAAAATATGCCTTTTTTGCTTCTTTTCTTTTTCATAGGTTTTTGCTGTGAGTGCTTTTGTGCAGCCCCTTCTCATTACTGGTGTTCCCAGTCTGTTTCTTCTATCGCAGTTATACACAACTGATGAAAAAGCAGTGCTAAGGACTGTGTAAATACAATGGGGAAAAATAGGCACGAGGAAACAGAAAACAGTATGGAAACAAATGCTACAGACCGACATCCTGACAATCTGTAATTAGGCAGATTTGAGCACAATGTGCATGAACATGGCTTGTCGTCTTGTCTGTGCACTCCTCTTGTTCCTCCCACCTCCCTCCCTTTGTGTGTGGAGCTTGATTCAAAACTTCCTGGTTTGATCAAGCTCCAATTCTCTGAATTGGAATTTGGTTACTTTCCAACAAGCCAGAATTCTAACCTGGAATTAACATGAAGTTCAGAATGCTAGGCTGTGAGAAGTAACCAAACTCTAATTAACCCAGCTACCTGGGTGCCGATGGCATGGCAAACTAGCTTGATGAAAGCAGGAAATTTTCAGTCAAGATTAAAAATGTGAAGGCCCAGAATGAAAAAGGGGAAATTCAGGGGAAAACATTTTTTACTTCTTTTTATTTTCAAAACCCACCCCCATTTTTTCAATGGAAGAAAATGGAAAAACTTTTTTGGGGGGAAATCCTCCTATGAAATATTTTCTCTTTAAAAATGAGTGAAATGCTTTTAAAGACAAGGCGGGGATGCTGTAGACATACACAGCTCTTAAATGCAAGATGCATTTCTGCACCTAGAAGCACACCAAATCTTCATGAGGAGAGCATGCAGGGTGTTCATTTCTTCTCACCACAGACTGGGTAAAAGTTAGCTTATTGCCCTACCTTGCAGGAAGGGGGGAAATGGTCACAAGGAGATGGAGGAGAAACTGCACCAAAGCCTCAGAGGAAAACTGAAACTTTCATTGTTAATTTAGCTCTTTCTACCAGATAGCAAAATTAAGGTACATGTGCTAAAATAGCATAGGATGTATCAACTTGCAGTTTCCTCTCAAGTACTTGTTATATTTGCAGTTTTGCCTGTATAAAACTAAGGTGTTTATAACTTTTAAAGTCCATGAATGTGTCAAATATTGCTATTTTATATACTAAATAATTTATAAATGATGCACTTTATGTTGCTAAAGCAGTAAAAATAATTTAGGTTAGATAAGACAGTAAGTAATGAATATATTTCAATTTCTCTCCAAATTTCCATTTTTCCCGGGGGGGGGGAACAGATTTTTTTGTTTTGTTTTCAGGACTCCAAAATTCCAAGAAATTTTACTTCTCTAGTCAAAATCCACATGCAATAGGGTTGCCAAATGGGCCCGGGGGGCGGGGAATCCCCCGCTTCGGAGGCCCGATTTCCGCTGCGGCGGAATCGGGCCCCGGGGGGAACCCTGCCCCCGAAGCTGCGTCACCAGAGGTGACGCAGCCACATTGCTGACGTTGGGGGTGTGGCTGAGCTCGTCGGGGGGGGGAACATATGGTTTTTCCCCGACGAGCTCGGCCACGCCCCCAACGTCAGCAATGTCGCACATCCATCAAGACCTACCAGACGCCGGCAAGGCTCCCCCACTCCGAGGGGTGAGTCGACTTGGCAACCCTAACATGCAAAGGGAGGTGGGAAATGCACAAGCACAGCAACATCCTGCTGCATTAATTGCCCCTGCAAAATCTCAAATTAGTTTGATGATCTCAGAATCTGTCTCAAGACTCACTGGTTTTATTAGAAGTACCCATTAATTAAAATGATTGTAGCATTTAGTGTCTCTTGTAGGTCCCTTTCTGCAACTCATTATAGCACTAATGTGACAGATGTTAAGTATTAAAATGTTTCAGTAGAAAGAAGAAACGTACTTTCTTTTTTGTAGATGATCAGAGAACAAATCTACCAATAAATCCAGAAAAATTACCAGCCTGCCAACCAATAAAAGTCTACAGCTCAATTCATAACATGCATACATCATGCCTAGTAAAGTATGAATTGACAAACAATGGTTTAAAAAACCAGAAAATGAAAAGGTTTGACATGGGTTTGCAAACCATGTTTTAGCATGATGACTTGAACTGTCAGGTCATAGTTACGGCCATTGCTTCACCTGCAAGAGACTGGAATGCTGAGCCATTGGAAAACAGAATCAGGTAAGCAGCTCTAATCAATAGCTTGCTTGTCGTTCTTTGGGAGCTCAATGGGTTTTCTCAACCACAGTTAGTGCAAATCGCAGTTTAATGTGATGCTTGTAGTGAGCCCATTTTATAGATCTATGGCACAAGGAAAACATGAAAAGAGAAAGGTTTGACAATAAAATATGCAAACCTATCACCCATGATTAACAATCCAACAGTATAGGTCTTTAAATCAATCGAAAGACTTGAATTTTATCAATACCATCTACAGAAGCATGTATTAAACAGCTCTTGGGGTCTGATCCCCCAGCTACTTAACAATGATCCTGATCATCTCTTGGAAGCATTATAGGACTTTTCTTTCTTGGCAAGTGTGAATACAGAGGAAGCTTAATTACACAAGCAATCAAATCAGAGATGTTGCCAAATTCTGTATTAGATGAAATTCCGCAGCAGAAATAAGGCTCCTTTTATGGTGAAGCTGCAGTGAACTTGACAAGAGATTCACTGGAATCCAAAGCTGTTCAAAAAAAGTTCTACATTGTATGCTGTACACAGGCCAATATGGGGTAATTAGGCCACTGGGTGTCTTCAATGTCATAGGGCTGCACAGTGTGGCCAACAAAATTGTGGCCACCAGAAAATAAAAATGTTAAGAGTAAATGGTATCTGAAACCGACTGTGAAAGTGGGGAGGTGAGGGGACATTTAATCGTTTCATTCTGTAACAAGGCAGTCTGGTTTGCACAGCACCCAATAAGTCAGTTGGGATAGCAACATTTTTAGAAGTAGTAATCAAGCAGTGCACATGTTGATTGTTCCCAGGACCTTTGGAGTGTTCCTGTGCACGTTGAAACACAATTCTTGGAGTATTTTGCCATTTAAACATGATTGATTAAAATGGCAGCATTTCTTGAGTCAGCCCTGATTTTATAGGGTAGTTTTTAAGATGGGCAGAATATAATATATAGTTTAAAAACACAATTTTGCTTAGAATATTCTATATTTCATTAACTGGATTTCAGAATAGTTAATTTGGGTAATTTATCCATTAAAACGGATAACTGGAAATTAATATTTGTTTTAAATTTAATGTTAGATTTAAATTAATATTTAAATTAATATTTGTTTTAAATCTAATTGTCTTGTATCCTAAGGATGGGGAGGTTTATGAATTCAAACAAATATATTATGTTTGCTTGCTTTGAAAGATGAACACTGTATACTGTGTGACTCTCACAAAGACCTGGAGAAACAGAGGGCTTGAACAGATTACTAACTGGGACTCTGAGATGCTTTCTAAAATTGTCTTTAGGGACAAACAGTGTTCTGAATGAATAATGACAATATTCTTTGCAATTGCAGCTGAAAATAAATCAGAATAAATTACTTATAACAAAGATCCTGCATCAGGTAGTAATTAATCAGTCATGGTAAGCATAGAGGGAAATGCATGCAGTCTCTGGATCCTGGGTCCAGTATTAGCTCCATTCAACAGCTAACAAAAGGGAAATGAAGTGCTTGTCAGTAAAGGTCTTCTCTGAGAAGAATGATAATCTGTACAAGAATAAAACTATACTGGCTAATTTGTACCCTTTCACCAGGCTCTTTACCAAAGCGAGTTTCACAAATACAGACTGTGAGAAAAGATTAATTTTCAGACAATATCAGATGGTGAAACGAGAGTGGACAGAATCCCTAAATAATGAGAAAATTCAGTCTGGTTTTGTCTTTTCCTTGGAAGTCATCCTAACTACTTATCTTCCTCAGGAGAAGATATATGGAGTTCATGTCTTCAGAAAGTTATCCTTTTTATTAATATTGTGAAGTTAAGAATTTATTCTTCCACGACTGACAAATTAAGGCCCTGGTCACACGGGCCGGATAACGCAGGGGGGGGGAGGCAGGGCTATTTGCGCCGTCGCAATAAGAGCTGCCAGAATGTGATCCCACGCGTTGGCGGCACGCCACAGTTCCTTCCCTCCGTGCCTGCGCGTCAACGAGGGGCCGGAGGGAAAAGCCGTGCGCCGGCGTGATCACACCAAGAGAGTGCGAAGGCAGCTTGTGGCAAACCGTTTGCTAGTACCTTCGAGGAGGTAGTTTTTTATTGCGCATTTTCGGCGGTACGCCACGGGTTGGCCATGGCTGCGCTCCACTTGCCAGATGTTGTGGTGTGATAATGCCCGGAAAATCCACCACTCAATCGTGGCTCTCCTGTGGCAAATTCAGTGTGTGAATGGGGCCTAACTCTGGAATTCTTGGCTGCTTGAGAAGCACCAGCTCCTTGTAGCTGGGGATCCTTATCATATTCCCGTCCCTCTTTCCCCTCCACCATGGGGAAATGCAAAGCTAGGTTGCAACTAGGGTTGCCAGGTCTTACCTGTCTGCCAGCGGGGGGCTCCTTTCTTGCTGCCAGAAGTGGTCACCGCGCTGGGCACATTCTACAGTGGAAGCTCTAGCATTTAGCTAAAAACTCTATGGTCACTCATAAAAGCTCATCTTCTGCCACAAATTTTGTTAGTGTTTATTTATTTATTTATATTTATTACTTCAATTTATACCCCGCCCTTCCTGCGAACAGGCTCAGGGTGGCTTACATTAATTGGTAGCCAGTACCATAAAACCATATACAAAAGTTAAAACATTTTAAATACTATAAACATAAAAACGATCCAATTCTTAAAGTGCTAGTAATAATAGTCAACATACAGTAATCAAGATGGCATACTATACAATATACAGTTATTTCCAATTCAGGGATCTTCAGCATTGCACAATGGTGTGGCACTGGACTCTTGTTCTTTTCTGCTGCTGCAGACAGACTAACACAGCTACCCATTTTGATCCATACTTTAAGAAGGAAAAGATTAGGAGGCTGTACAGTAGGGTGCTCACTGACACCTTTCTTGGTGCCCATCAAGTGCTTTTAAAAAAGAGGAAAGGGCAAGGTGGGGCTTTTGTCCAGCAAGACTTCTGATTGGCTGTGCAGATTTTAAAAAATATTGCTTAAAAACATCCAGCTGCCACCACAGCGCAAGTATCTTCACTGTGTGACAACAGGTAAGCTTTAAGCAGCCATTGTGTGGCTGGTTCCATCTCCTGTGACAGGCATTCTGTAGCAGCCATTTTGTCTCTGCACCCAGCACACTGTGTCAGAATTCCAAAGATGTTCACAGGCTCAAAAGGGTAGGGGACCCCAGCTCTGGAGAACAGCCAGACTCATATCTATCCTTTCTGCATCAAGTCCTCCCATTTCCCATTACATTGAGCTTTATACTTGAAATTGAAAGGCTTATAGGGTAATTCACACCAAGTCTTGACCCCTCCCCCCCAGTCCGTCCCATATAAATGCACAAGTACACTTATTCCCTACCTCACAGTTTTTTTAGCCTCTGGCTAACACATTTTTGTCTTCGCTCAGGAAGGATGGCTCCAGAGCAAACTAATGTATGCAGTAGAATCACAGAGTTGGAAGGGACCGCCGGGGTTATCTAGTCCCAACCCCCTGCACAATGCAAGAAATTCACAAATACCTTCCCCCATTCACAAATATCCCCCATACACAAATACTGCCAGTGACTGCTGTTCCGCGCCCAGAACATGACAAAAAAGTAGCCAAATTGCTCACTCACAACTTTAATGACAGTAGCTCACAAAGTAGAAGTTTTGCTCACAAGACTCCACAGCTTAGAGGGAGCATTTTGTCCTCCCAGCTCTACTAGTTTTGTTTCTAATGAAACACAGATATTAAATGGATCAGCTAAAATCTTCCACTTTCCTAACATGTAGGTAACGCCAACTTCCCCTCACCCCTTTAGGCAACCCATTCTACAGAGTGGGAACCATGACCTAAAAGACCAAAGTGCCAACCTGCTTTTCAAACAGTATGGTTTGGTCTATGAGACAAACTGGGGAGAGGCATAGTAGGTCTACAGGAACACTTTTTAAAATCTTCATCTCAGCAGGGACTGAGAAATCCAGAAAAGCCTGATGTACTATTTCTTATAAAAATGTTCTGAGTCATGGAACAGGGCTCAATTATAGCAAATCACATCCCAGTCTATGCGCACCCAAAGGTAAAGAGATTTCTACCCATCTTTCGGAGAAATTGGACAATGTGTCCTTGTTGCTATATAATATCAGTTTGTTCTCTTATAATAACCTAAGGGCACACTGTATGCATATAAAATTACTGGATTGAAAGGATCCACTTAAGGCTTTCATGACGATAAGGCTGCTTGTGCTTTTACACAAGAGTAGCTCAAAGCTTCACTTCCACCAAATGATGAAAATTAAAAAGGGCCCTACAAATTCCCAAAATCAACCCTACTTTTTAACCCCTAACTTTGCTGAAACCCTATACAAATCACTACTAAGTGACCATTAACCTTTAGGCTGCATCTGGTGGTGGTAAGTGCCACACAGTTGCAGCCAATCTATGGCAACCCCATTGAGTTTTCAAGGCAAGCAATGAATAGAAGTGGTTTGCCATTGCCTGTCTCTGCACAGAAACCCCTCTACTTCCTTGATGGTCTCCCATCCAAGTATTAACCAGGGCCGACCCTGCTTAGCTTCTGAGATCTGATAAGATGGGGCTAGTCTGAGGCATCAAAGTCAGGAATAGGATACAACAAGCATTTCAACGAACTGTACAATGCTGTCAGTATCCTCTGTAAACGGGATACTGGTATTTCCAGGCAACGCATTTCATCTTACAGGCACAGCTAGATGAGTCCCCATGCTTCAATAATCAAGAATTTCTTTAAAACCATGCTGGTAGATAAATGTTTATGATCATGAGATGCTGTTATATTTTCAAAGCATATGCTACTAGAAGGAAAGCTAGCAATGCAGATCAGCAAGAGAAATGAAACTGCTCCTGTATATATGGGCCGAGGAACCATGAATGACTTTTAAAAAAGAGATTACTGTATTTCATCCTAGTAGGAATGTTTATTTATGCTACATTATCTAGAGGATCGCCTTAAGTTCCATCTGTCAGAAACACAAGGGTACAGCAGTATACTGAAGAGTGTTTGAAAACTTTTAACTGGTTCAGAATTATTTAGTGAAGATGTTACCTGGAGCAGAATTTTGAGAACACAGATCACCAGTTTTGAATCTGCATTGGCTTTAAGTTCATTTCTGAGCATAATTTAAAGTACCAGTTCTTAACTTTTATAGCCTTTAATGGTCTGGGGACCAAGATATAACAAGAACCAGCTGTTCGACATTAATGAAGTAACTATTGTTACTTCACTACCCAAAGGTGTCTCAGAGCGGCTTACAAACTCATTTCCCTTCCCCTCCCCACAACACTTACCCCCTGTGAGGTAAGTGGGGCTGAGAGAGCTCTGACAGAAACTGCTCTTTTTTCAAGAACAGCTCTTATCAGAACTACGGCTTGCCCAAGGCCATCCAGCCAGGTGCAAGTGGAGGAGTGGGGAATCAAACCCGGTTCTCCCAGATTAGAGTCCACGCTCTTAACCACTACACCAAACTGGCAGTCCACCCCTGAAACCCTCTGGGTTTTGGGCCACAACCCTTTCTTTGTGGACCTCTGCACATCTGGACAGGTGGTATCACCCATAACCCCTCCATTAGCTATCAATCACCTCTGCTTCCTTAAGGCTGTATTGTGTACATGAATGTTTACTTATTGTTCGTGTGCTTGAGAATATTTAGTAAAGAAATCCTTGTTTTAGCCACCCAGTCTCTTTGTCTATTCCTGGGTTCTTGGGAATTCTAACTCTGGTATACACAGGTCTGATCCTATAGTTATGCCAATTGCATATTAATATCATAATTCCCCAATCTTTTATTAATAGAGCAATTTGGCTAACACTATTTGACTATTCAAATCTCTGTCCTCTGGCTGTGACATTCCAGCAATATGTGAGATGGTAAACTTTTTGTTCTACTTCAGCCACAGCCATTAATATCTGGAAGCACTAAAGAACTCTGTGATTGGGACCTGACAGTTGAATAATTTTCTGCACCCATTTTCTCTACCAGCTAGAGATTTTGCAGCCAGGTTCCCAACCATGAAAAGAATGTAGCCCTAACAGCTCAATTATTGAAATGAATTCTAGGGTGGAGGGCATTTTTCCATAAAGCCTCATTTATAAACTTGCCCCCTGAATCTCTTTTCATGGCAACTACTCTTTTTTGTTTCAGTTGCCAAATGACGACGCTTCTGTTTTCCAGAGCTTTGGAAGACAGGCAAAGTTTTTGCTTGTTTTTCATTCCTGACCTGCTGATATTATATTGTGGGATTGCTGCCGTCAGTTTTGTTGTTTCAGATGGTGTTTCAGATGGTGGGGTTATTTTAATGTTGTTAGTGATTATACTGATCTTCATCTTGTTGTATTATTGTTTTATTGTGAGTTGCTTCAAGAACTATTTTCTGGAAAGCAGTATAACAAGCTCCAATTCTGTACTGTACTTTATATGTTGAAGCACCATTTAACATTTTAGGAACCTTTTTACAGGAAGTTAGCTTTTGAATTTTGCAATTAAAAAACTATACTCCTGCTTTGCTGGTAAAAGAATTATATTTTTCCTCCTCTAAAGACTTGTGCTATCAGCCTTAAAGTGGACCTATACGTTCCAATCAGAGACGGTTATAGTTAAAACAGACGACTTATCTATTTCCAAATGAAGAGCAATCATTGATTCTCAATCCCAGAATTCCTTAATTCACCCTGTGGTCTTCTGCACTTGGCAGAAACTAATCCTATTACCCGTCAAAGAGCTTCCTAAATTACTATTCTAAGACTGTACTAGACTGCAAACTGCGCTTCTACCACACTCTCTACTAGGAGAAGTCTGTTCCTCACTTTTCTTAACACTCAACTGAAGACAAAACTGTATGCTACTTGCAAACTGGTTCATAATTGGTGGGTTTTGGTTGTTCATAATAAAGGTGGCTCAAGTGGTTAAGACGCTGAACTGCAGGCTGTGGAAGGTCAGTAGTTCAGCAGTTCGAGACCCGGGTGCCGCATGATGGAGTGAGCTCCCATCTCTAGTTCCAGCTCCTGCCAACTTAGCAGTTCGAAAGCAAATAGGTACCACTTCAGTGGGAAGGTAACAGCGTTCCGTGCGCCTTGGTGTTTAGTCATGCCGGCCACATGACCACGGAAACATATTCAGACAGCGCTGGCTCTTCGGCTTTGAAACGGAGATGAGCACCACAAACCTAGAGTCGGATTCGACTGGCTTTCGAGCAAGGGAACCTTTACCTTTAATAAAGATATTGCTTCATTGATCTCGTTTCAATAAACCAGTGAACCAACATGTTTGTTCTTATTTTTTTCTTTTGCAAACAGTATCTCCAAGTAAAACTAGCCTCCTATTAGGCAGACAATAGGACCTTACACGTCTCAAGCAATGTCCAGGTTTTAGCACTGTATAGATCTTTCTCAAGCAAAACCATTTTGACAAATGTGCGCAGGCTTAGAAGAAAGTGGCATGCCATCACCCCTAATA
>NW_015169175.1:1170251-1178645 GCF_001447785.1 Gekko japonicus
TAAGACAGGAGGGCCTGGTGTGATGTGGTCCATGGGGTTGTGAGAGTCGGAGTCAACTGTGTGATTGAACAACAACAACAACAGTGCTTGATAGGGGAGCCTATATAAAGAGGCACCAGAAGATTCGAGAAGTAGGAAGGCAGAAAGGAGCGCCTTACTGATTCAATGGACCTTAGAGTTGCCAGCTCTGGGTTGGGAAATACCTGGTGATTTGGGGGGTGGAACCTAGGGAGGGGATGGACCTAACAGGGTACAATGCCATAGAGCCTACCCTTCAAAGCAGCCATTTTCTCCCAGGGAACTGGGAGGCAACCCCAATGGACACAGAAAGGCATAACTTAGGATGGCACTTGTTATTGCAATCTCCATTACACATGGCTTTTGTCCATGCAGGTCTCATTATCCTTAGCACAGCTTTTCTTGAGTGGTTCAAAGTTCCTTGAGTGGTTCCTTTTTCACCAGAGTTTGAAAAGCTGGTTGGATCCAATCCATTCTGTAGGTGGCAGCTCATCATTTCTATTTCATTATGGTGTCATTTGTTAGCTGAAGCAGGAGAGCAGCTTGTTCCCCAGCCCTACAGTAGACACATGAAGTTGCCTTATACCGAATCAAGCCATCAGTTCATCAACACAAGTACTGTCTACTCAGACTAGCAGTAACTCTCCAGGGTCTCAGGCAGAGGTTGTTCGCATCACCTACTATCCAATGGTTTTTACTGAAGATGCCAGAGATTGAACTTGGGACCTTCTGCATGCCAAGCAGATGATGCCGTACAACTCAGCCATGGCACCTCCCTAGTTTGCCCCCAAGCCAGGAGCAAACTTAGCAATGTAACAAGGATTCTTCTGCAGGCCACTTATACAAGTTCTGGCACCACCAAACAGGAAGAACTGGACTTTAGACTACTTGGAACAACTGTTTAAAAAGATAAAACCTGTTTTTTGTCTTTTAATAGTTGCTGGTACTAGGTTTTATTTTTGTTTTAATTTCACTAAATAAAAAACACAACTTGAAACCACAAGCTAATTCTAATATTCCAGGATAAAAGTCAAAGAAGAAAAAGAAATGAGACTGGATTTATACCCCGCCCTTTACTACCCGAAGGAGTCTCAGGGTGGCTTACAATCTCCTTTCCCTTCTCCTCCCCACAACAGACAGCCTGTGAGATAAGTGAAGCTGAGAGAGCTCTTTCAAGAATTGCTCGTGAGAGAACAGCTCTGAAAGAACTTGTAACTGAGTCAAGGTCACACCAGCAGCTGCATGTGGAGGAGTGGGAATCAAACCCAGTTCTCCCAGATTAGACTCTGTGCTCCTAACCACTACACCAAACTGAAAAGAACTGTTCAATAAATAATTGAAATTTAGTGAAACCTAGCATAATATTGTCAAAAGTTACACTTTCTTAATTTAAAAAAAAAGTTAATTCCATTGTTTCACAATAAGAGCCAACTTAATTTGATTTGTTATTAATGTACCTGTTGATAACAAAAGCATTTTTAATTTGTTCTTTCTAAAAAAATTAAAGTATTTCACCATAACTTTTTTTGGAGTAGCTCAGATGACCAACCCTATTATAGATATATGTCTCAATAGCTTTAATTGACTAATCATGTAAATTAATTTTAATGCATCTGTTGTAATTATAATGTGTTTGTAACCAGACTGTAAGCCAAAGCCTATCCCCAACAAAAAGCTCAACAATGACATTTTAAATAATATATACCTTTGATTCCAGGTGTCAAAATTAAGATGATTTCTGCAAACAAATTATCTCTCTGCAGTGTTCATTCAAGAGATACAATTATGTTCACGTTTTCAAAATACCATCTGTGCCAAGATGCTGTAAAATTAATTAACCAATTTAAAATAAATCAGTTAAGACCAAGCCCATTAATTAACTACACGCTTTAAAAGTGAACTATAGCCCTACATAAGATTATACCAAACGAGTTAAATGAAAATTTCTAAATGTTCCTCTGGAAATATTGGATGAAAGCATAGGGGGGTGGGGAAGACTTCCATTTCAAGGCCACAGAGATGCTCAAAGCATCCAAGTTGATCTGTTACAGAATCAATATTCAACAACTTTTATGAAACTGAGCAATGGTCAGGACATAACATCCTGCTCCAGATTATTAATTCATAAAAAACCTCCCAGTGAAGGCTATTAATGAAATCCTAATTAACATAGTCAGCAATGGCTCATTAAAGCAAAATTCATCAGGAAAGGCTTCAACTGTGTTTAATATTATGAGTTGGAGCACTTGGCATAGCCTGGAATTATCAGCTTCTAACTCCCTATTTACCACGAAATAGGTCATGAATATTAATTTATTAATTAATAGCTGACAGTTTTAAGCTTCCCTTTAATGCCATGTATCATTAATAACCTGATTATAATGCAAGTGACATGTTATTAACATTATTAATTGAAGTGCTTCACACACATACACACACACACTCTAGCTATACAAGATGACAACAGATAATGCAAGCAATTCCATGGTGCTATATTAAGCTTGGAGGCTCAGGTCAAAGATACCTATTGACCAACATTTCTTACACTGAGGGCCAAAGACCCATATCTGTCAACAAAGGCTTGGGGTAGGGAGAAGAGATAAATCCATTTTTTAGGAATGGACTCTGGATCTCAGAAAAAGGGATGGAATCAGATTCTCCTTCCTTTAAAGGTCAGAAAATCACACACACCCTCAGAGTCAATAGCTTCTAGATTAACTCAGAGCACTAACCAGAAAGCATGCTGAATACTTGCCAGGATCAAGCAGATCAGACCTAAGAACTCTCAAGGGCTGAGTGCCATCACGAATATAAATTCCTAATGCAGTCATCACAGTTATTTCCAGTATAAAACTGAACCCTTTTGAGGCCTGCAGCTTCCCATGAGAAACTGGCCTGTCCCCTTGGTACTGCCACAGTGCTGCGCCATCCTCCTCCTCCACTGCCACGCAATATCCTGCAGTGCCCACATCAACAATCAGCCCAGTGCAGGTAAAGCTCCATTTCCTAGACATAGACATCCCCACCAATGATCCCTCTAAGATGTGGAGTCTTGTGAGCAAAAAAAAAAAAGTGGCATTAAAGTTGTGAGCAAGCGATTTGGCTGCTGCATACATTAGTTTGCTCTGGTGCCATCCTTCCTGAGGTAAGATAAAAATGTGTGAGCCGGAGGCTAAAAAACTGTGAGCTAGCTCACACTAACTCAGCTTAGAGGGAACACTGATTCCCACCTCTGTTCAGCTGGCCACTCTCTACCAGTCACTAAGCAATAAGAAACCTTATTATCTTCTCTGGGACAAAATCCAACCTCGGCAGGACAGTGATTAGAAGTTGGATCAGAGCCTTTAAAGTTGTGGTCATACAGAATTGGAGTCCACCTAAGACCGCTGGCCTTATAGGCAATGAATGAACAATTTAAATAGGGGTGTCAAACTCATTTGTTATGAAGGTCAGATCTGACATAAATGAAACCTGTTGGGCCGGGCCATGTGTGACATAAAATGTAAATCCAGGTAGTGGAGATATAAATTTTATAAAGGACACAAACACAATTAAAGACTTTTTAAAAACTTTAAATACTCTTACAATACTTTGTTTATTTAACACTCTGATAACTGACACCTCTTGTTCTCAATTACTGCATCAAAATGTCTGTACTATATAGCAATGTTGAGTATGCGTTCAGGTGCAAACCTACTTTTCATTCACTGACATTCATTACAGAAATCTCATGCTCAGTGTTCCGAGCCTTGGACCTAGGGGAAAACATGAAATGGCTGGGTATTGTGAACTTTTGTACATAAATTGCTTTGTGTGCTGGTCAAGAACATGAGAAGGCATCCTGACACAGACTAAGGGCTATATGTTTGTCTACAAAACTATAGGCTTCCCCAGAGAAATAACTACAACTCCTATGAGGCAGTGCAAGAATAGAGAGACAGCAATGTATAGTGGTCAGTATCAGCCTACTATCTGGGAAGTCTAGGTCTACAAATGAAATGTGCTGGATGAACTTGGTCTAGACACACACTCTCAGCCTAATACACTTCACTGGCCTGTTGTTATTCCTCATCTAAATAGTTCGCATTGCTTTCCTACTGAGAAAGCCTGGATCATGAGGGCATGAATACAGTGAAAAGGGGGAGGGAACCCAGTTGTGCCCAGGAGAGCCCTGGCATAACGAGCCCAACAAAACACACACTGCAGCAAAGCACACAAAAGCTCATACCTTGAAATTTTGTTGGTCTTAAAGGTGCTTTGTATTTCTCCTGTGCAATTGAGGCAGCTGAGCAAAGCAACACAGGAGGATGGGGAAGGGCACCAGCCAATGGAGGGGAAGAAAGGCTTGCCTTTGTCTCCTATGTGATTGAGGCAGCCTGGCCAGGAAGTAAGGGAGGAGGAGGGGGAGGAGCCTCAGCCAGTGCAGGGAACAGAAGCTTGCCTATCTATCTCTCTTGTGTGATTGAGAGTCTGGTAAAGCTTGCCTATCTATCTCTCTTGTGTGATTGAGAGTCTGGTAAAGCAAGCTATGATGCAGCAGCAGTAGAACTGGAGAAAGAAGCAGGAGACAGCCAGTTCGTTGTGGGCTGGATAGGAGCCCTTCGAGGGCCTGATACTGCCTGCGGGCCACATGTCTGACACCCGTGATTTAAAACATTTAAGCTTGCTTTTAAAGTGTAGCTGATAAGCATTTCATTGTACTGTTCTGACGACATGAGAAGATGTTTTCAGGTCATATGTTCATGTACGCAAGTTAAAAAGAGGGCCATGAGGGCCAGCATGAGAGGAAAGTGGAGCATGGGGGCCACAGAAATGTTTAAAGCAAACACTGCTCTAGATCCCTCTTTACTACAGTTCAGAAACAAGAAACTTTTAGGACCATGGATTTCCCCTCAGAAGCCAGTCGCTGTCTCTAGAGAGAACTCTCCCTCCCCCTTAAAATGGCTCATAATGTTAAGCATCATGATGCAGCCAAAGGTAACAACAGTTCAACCTGACATGACGTCTGAGTAGCCTTAAATGTGGTTAACAATAGCACCTGCATAACTGTATGCAAGGCAAGACCACTCCTACTCAGGTGGACTGGGCTTCAAAGAGGGACACCCTAAGAGTAAATGGGAGAAGAAGCATTTCATGTGTACTGGATCTACCCCTGGCAATTCTCTTAGCTGCTGTTTCAAATCAGTCCTTGCTGGCTTCCAAATAGAGGTGCCATTTGCTGAGGCAACTGTATTACTGCCGAGGAATTCAGTGTAGAGTGCCATGGAATTCAGTGTAAAGATGGATATACATACACACAAGTGGGGACACGTGAGTCTCGTGGGGAGCAAAACCCAATACACAGCCAGCCAGGCAGCCTGCCTCCCACTGGTGGACCTCCTGATGGCACCTGGTATTTTTGGCCACTGTGTGATGGAGTGTTGGACTGGATGGGCTGTTGACCTGATCCAACATTAGCTTCTCTTATGTTCTTATGTTCTCCCATAGCAGCTCCCCCACCCACCTCACGCAGTGAGGGGGGAGCAGCTCCTATTCCCTTTCCCATGGGTAGCTCTGCTGCATCTGTGGTGGAAGAGGGCAGTGGGGGCTTTTGCTGCTCCTTCCCTCACCCACCACCAGTGCTGCTACCTTGGCGGCTGGGGGACAGCAATGGCTCCTGCTACTCATTCTTCTACCTGCCCCCAGCACCACTGTGATCTTGGCAGCCAAGGGGGCAGATGGTAGGCAGAGTGTCCTGTTCCTCCTCCCCTGCCTGTCGTGCAGTGGCCTCAGTGGCCAAGGAGGGCAACAATCGCATCTGCTCCTCTTCCCCTGCCCACTCCAGAAATGCATCCTCAGTAGTGGCTTCCACTTTCCCCCCATCCTTCCTGCATGCACACCTGTGTTGGGAGAATGGTTGTTTACAGTTATACAGTCAGCTATTCTCAATTTTGGGAAACCGCACCACGGTATTAAAAACCCAGCTTTTTAAAGCATTCACAGTGTTGTAGAGAAACCAGTCTGACTGTGGCATATTTCTGTCTGTGGCACCTGCAATCACCTACACTCGTGGGAGTCTTGAAGGTGTCACACACTGTCTCAAAATGAAAGCTTGCATAAGCAACGAGGGTCAACAGACTATGCCCTCAGTTTAACAGACTGAACATAAACACCTGTGAGATTGAAACATGAATAAAGAAAGATCCCAACCAATGACAATAACAGAGGGGAAAAACCTTTATTGCTTATATAGCCAATAGGATCTTCCTTTTTCACTGTAAACCAAATTCCCACGGCATTATTTCTACTGTGAATGTTGCCGTTATCACCCACCAGACAGGTGCTAAATACTGTGTTCAACATGAAATTATCATATTTGCTGTTCATCTCTGAATGTGTTGAACAGACACATAGAAACAAAATGCCTACAAAAATTAGAATCTTCGACTAACCAATTCAAAAGTGGAAATCAGGCTCAGATTTTAAGCAGGCAAAACGACAAGGAAGATTAGCTACAGAAAAATGTTGCCAACAGAGGACACAGATTTTTCAGTTTGGTTGCATGGTCTAGCTGTAGCACTAAACACTTTTCAAAAAGATAACACATCACCAAAATGCGATTTAGGAAGATAGCACAAACCCTGGAGAAAATTCAATTGGCCCATGCTATGCAAGAGGTCAGACAACATCTTCAATCGTTTGCTCATAAAAGGATATAAATTCATGTATTATTCTCTACAGTACTATCCCTGCGCTTGCTCAAAGAAAAGCACTACTATTAGAAAGCTGCCACCGTACATCACAAGAAACCCTCTCAAGAGTCACACGGGCTGCCCAAACCACCACAGATCCTCAGACTGCTGGTTTAGCTGACAGTTAAGGAAGCTGCTATTGATGCAGTAATATACCTGGACAATTTGGCAACTTCAGAAACAGCGCCTCAAGACTATGTGTCTCCTTTCCAATTCAAGTATAGCCTTTTGAACATCTAGCTGCCAACTTTGAGATTGACGCTCTTTTAAAAAACACATTATTGGTTTTAAAAGGAAATCAGTTTTCCGTGTTTCCTCAACCCATTAAAAGAGTGCAAGAAGAATCAATGCGGGGGGAGGGGGGATAATTCTCCTCTGCTTCACTATCAAGTGATTTCACAAGGCTCACCGAAGATTGGATATGACCCATTTGGGGAAATACATGAACATAAGTTACAATATTTCCAGCCAGGAACTTAAAAGGAATTCAGCAAAGAAGGCCAATGTTTAGTACGTGCAAATGGTTTTTGGAAGTGACAGAACTAAATTGTCATGCAAGCAGGAAAACAGATTTAGTATTAACACCTCTTTACACTGGGTTGAATGCCAGTAGAAGAATCCAAGAACCTTCTTAAAATATATGTGGCTCATTGATTTGTCATATTCCATATTCCATCCCTGTGGGCGGGAAAAAAAAGCTACTTTTCTCCTGATTAGGTTGCAGCGAATACAACACTAGCTGTCTCATGACCACCCATTAGATAGGAGCTAGAGAGAGAATTTCCTACCCTAACTGACCTACAGTTAAGTGTAACAGCAGCATCAACATTAACTCTTTTCAGACACCACAACTGAGCACACGGAGAGCCTACCAACCACACATATCAGGAGCATGCACTATCCCAATCCTCCCAATAACATGGATTCCGTGTTCTCTGAAAAGGGCAATGTGTGGATTTTGCCAGCACAAACAGCCTCTGTACATGCTACACCATATTTTTCAGCGATAGGTACTGCATGTACTGCACTGAAAATCTGTGTACTGCACCTTTCTGACAATTTGGTGAATGTGTCTATCAGGATCTATCCATGCTTGATGACCGCCCAGTGCATGTGGACTTTAACATCTGAAAAGG
The DNA here is from genome assembly GCF_001447785.1 of Gekko japonicus. NCBI lineage: Eukaryota > Metazoa > Chordata > Lepidosauria > Squamata > Gekkonidae > Gekko > Gekko japonicus. Next base: position 1,178,137 of record NW_015169175.1, read on the forward strand.
ACTAAGACTAACCAGGATTCCTGTTCAACAAAGATCAGGAAACACATTCTAATGTTGATTTCAAATCCTGCTTAAATGGGAATCCCAGCTAAGCTTAACATTGTGTTTACACAATGCTGAACCTACAGGGCTATTTTTGGGCAGGAACGCACAGGAACGGAGTTCCGGCTGGCTCCCAAGTTGGCCACACCCAGCAGAAACTCATTAGCATAATAGACCACACCCAACAGCAGACACTCATTAGGATTGGCTACATTAGGGGTGTGTGGCCTAACATGCAAAGGAGTTCCTGCTACAAAAAAGCCCTGGGTTTTGACAACAAACAAGGTAAACAGAATAACAAGCAAAAGGTGGGTGTGGCTGGATGACCACACTTCTGGTAACATGGGGGTGTGGCATAATATGTTAATGAGATGTGCGCTCAGGGTGTGGCCTAATATGCTAATGAATTTCTGCTGTTGGGTGTGGCCTATCATGCTAATGAGTTCCTGCTGGACTTTTTCTACAAA
>NW_015169175.1:1178690-1192546 GCF_001447785.1 Gekko japonicus
TTCTTTAAAAAGCAGACCTCATATCATACTCCCACTTTGCTTTTCAAACTCCTTTCCATTAATAGATGGCTTGAGGCATAGGGAGCTGCTATTCAAGAAACACACGTCCAAAAACTTTTTAGACTCATGGAACTATTGTATGGTTCTTTAAGCCAGCATCAGACTGTGCCTCCTATTTGGGAATCTTGTTTTGGGGACCTCTTTGGTTGGCAAATGGCTGAGTTTGATGGACCGCCATCAATATCCGACTCAATCTCTCTGTTCCTCCAACCTCCTTTCTTTAAATACTATGTAATAATCTCACAACAGAGCCTAACTATCTGCTTTTTGAATATCACCCGTGTATGTGCAAAGTGCCCTTAAGTTGCAGCTGATTTATGGCAACCCCCTAGGGTTTTCCAGCCAAGAGACAAAGTGACCTTGAAGTTCCTTGGTGGTCTCCCATTCAAGAACTAACCAGATCGAATCACACTTGGCTAGCCTGGGCCACCCAGGTCAGGTCTCAAATATCACCTATAAGTGATTGAATGCATGGCATGACTACAGCCCATCTAAACTGCAATTATCACCTTTATTCAATTGCCAGACTTGCACAACAGGGCCCTTCTGTACATGGAACAAGGTTTTGCACATCTAAAAGTACACCAATTCCAGGCTAAAAGAGGCAGAGATCTCAAAATCCAGCATTCTTTGGATGCGTTATGCTCTGGATTCTGTCCTTTACTAGGCAAAAGTTGTGAAATGGGTATTTAGAGCTCTTGAGAGGATACAAAAAAGTAGAAGTGTTTCATAGCAAATATAATTTGCACCCTGATTCCGTTCAAGGGAAATAAAAATCTTGTGATCTTTGCTGAATATTTTCTGTGTCATATTTCAGTATGGTTACTTAAATTGGAGGGATCTTGTTACTTAAATGCAGGATACTGTATTTCCTCACTTTCCCATACATATCTCTTATTCATTTGTTTTTGAAACTGAAACACAGCTAGATCATTTGACTCCACTATCTTATTCACATTTCATTAATCAATATCTACTATTCAGAAAAACTAGCAGTGACCTCCAAAGGTAAGCAGAATTTCTCTTAACATCTTGCTAGCATGGTACAGCATTTGTACCTTATTTATATATTTGAGAGACAATAAAATCGAATGTATTTGCATTTGTATTTCTTTTTCATGGTCCAGTGCCTGAATAACTAAAATAAGATCTGGGAAGAAATCTAAATACGTTGCTGCAACATTTGTTTTAGTAGCAAACGAGATTAAAATTAATGGTGACAGTTCTGATAAAGTATGTTAATTTTATTTTTATCTACATCTTGGATTTTATATTATACATAGTATTTATGTATTTTTGTATGTTCCTTTTATTGAATATTGATGGTTTTAATTATGAACTTTTCAAATATTAACAATGGAGGATGTAAAGCTCTTTATTGCAGATTCCCAATTTAGATTCGTAAATTTATACAGTTATGCATTCTATTGATTTTCTTTAAAGTGACTCAGGATATAAATATCTGGGCTTGAATACTGAATATTCATTAGTCTGGGCAAATACTCAAAGAATCCATCGTTCAACAATTTCTTTTTCCAGTTTCAATTCCTATATTGTTGGCTAAATTATTCTTTCCTCTTTTGTACCTCTATGCCTTTTTTACAGTTTAAACAGATGTACGTCATTCAATATACTTTGTTCAGGGAGCTTGGTGGGCTGCTCAGGTCCTCTGGGGATACACAACTTTATCATCTGAAGGTAGGAATAGCCATTATCTCAGACTCCTTTCATGCTGCTGTACATTCCCTAATCCACAAAATTTCTCCTTCTTCACATCCACTGTGTGTGCATATATAACTCTATCCTGCACCATCTTCCTAGTCCCCTTGGAGCTATTTAAAGAGCTGATTTTGATCTATAAAACTCTGAATGCCTTAGAGGGCTTAAAACCATTTCTCCAAGAAGGCACACTAAGCAAAGCTCAAAGTAGCAGAGCACAAGGTTCCCAACAATACTCCCAGAATTGCTAGTTTCCCACAGCACTGCATCACAACACCACTCTAATGCATTACCCTAACCAGCCCAAGCCACCACACATTCCTGAGCTTGGTTAACAGAAGGTAACTTTTTAAGGATGCCCCCCCCAATTTCCTGAAGATTACAAAGAACACTCCTTTTTAAAGTAATGAGGGCACATATACAGACATTCTTGTTAACTGCTCCACATGTGGGGAACTTAATTTTCCCCTCGAAATTTACCAGCATCTAGGTCTCTTCTAGATTTAACTTAATTATACTGGGCATATGGCTGCCCAAATTAAACTGGTAGGAGGTTTCTAAAAAATATGCGATATAATTCTTGACTTTTTTCTCAGAACAAAAATAAGTTATTGACTTCACTTTTGGATAAAACAAAAACTGTGCACTAAAATAAGTGCACACTTTTTAATCCTACTGCCCATTATTTTTCTTTTTGTGTGATATATGTCCATATTTTCAAGAATGCTGTAGTATTATATTTGTGAGTTCCTTTTAAGATAACTTACTATGGTGCATATCATAGTATTGATTTTAAGCAACTTCCTTGTCAGTAAGAAATTCTGATTAAAACCATACAGCACGGCTCAGTCCTACATTATTAATCAGGCAATATACTCTCTCTCCGTGTGCTCAGATTTTGAAGGGGTCCCTTTACCTACACATAAAGAAAACTAATTATATATCACAGAAGGCTTCAGTAAATCACAGTGGTAAACCCCAAGGTAACTTCACTTCTTAAACAAACCAGAAATCATACTGGAATTGTTCATCTTTTAGCAAGAGTTCATCAAAGCAAAATAATAATTTCAAATGGAGTATGTCAGAGACACAAACATCCAAGTTAATGTCAACACCACTTCAACTTATCAGAGTGTGCATAAGTGAAATCTGGGAGTTGCAGTCAAAATTCTAACTTTTAAATTTCCTTTACTAACATTTGCATTAAAATCTGAAAAAAATTATCTCCAACAGCTTCACCTAATGGGAACCAGAAGAACTCATTAACTAATAGAAAAATTCAGTCCAAAGCTCTGCAGACATTCTAGTGTACTTGGTGAATATGTGGACAAAAAATATTCTTCATTTTCTCAATTACTGGTACAGATCAGCAAACACAAATGGAAAGGTGTATAGGAAGCTGCCCCAGCCACAGAGTGAGCAGGGAAGCTCCATGTGCATGTCACAATTCCCATATATGAAAGCAGATGCAGGACTGGTGCAAAACATTTTTAATGAAGGAAAAAGTACTTCTTCATCTCAGCAAATGACTACCAAGACGGGTCATGCAAGAATATAGGGAAAAAATTATTTAGCCAGAGATTAACAATGCAATCCTATACAGATTTATTCCTGTCTAAACCTAGAGTAAATTATCAAAATAAAAAGTATGGAATGTTAGACTTTTTTAACCCTCTAAGAAGCTCAGAGTATCATACGTATTCTCACCTAACGTCACCCTCAAAACTAGTTCCACCTACTTAGTTTCCCTGGTCGAGTGCTCTTTTAAGTACCCCATACGGGTTCTCTACAAATTACCATGAGCAAACATCATCAGGATCCCAACTATTTAGGTTCTGCTGCTGCACATTTGCTTCCTCACTGTTCTGAAGCATCCCAATCAAACAGCCTTTCAAACTGTGATACAAAATCTTTTTATTTATTAAATTTTCATGCAGATCCACAAGTTTCAGATAAGAATCAGCAAAACTAATACTTTTTCAACATTTGGATTCACTGTCTTTCAATGTAAGAGGTTTACGCATAACCCCCCCCACTATAAAGCAAAAACCTAAACTACCCTATCTTCAGTAATATCTCCTGCATCTTTGTACTAACATTAAGTATATTTGATCACTTTACCAGACTGTGTTTCAAATGTCCATCTTTTTAAAACTTCACTACAATGAGAGAAATTCATTATCATTAAGGATTTTAAAAATAAAATTCAAACTAGTGCCCCAAAATTCATACTGGTCTGAACTATAACAGTCACAAAGGAAAATCTATTAACTTCTTACACATTTGCCTTTTCTCTCTGTATTATATCCAGCAACTGCTCCGCATTTCCCTGTCTTTCCATTACTGTCACTTCAGTTTATTTCTGGCCCTTTTATTTCACCCTGCTGTGTTGTTCTATTATTCCACTACACTATTTTCTCAATAGATTTATTTGTTTTAAAGTATTTCTATACAGTTTTCTGTGGCGCACTTCCCATATATACGAACAGTACCATAAACATTAAAACTATCAATAACAAGATTACTAGACAATCAATATCACAGGTCAACTTCCAAAGGCCATTTTAAATAGTTCAGCCTTCCATTTCCCCCTAAAATAATCTCCAGAGATGGCATGTCCCTAGGAAGCCCATTCTGAAGCCATTATCTTCTGTTCATTCTTGTTTCTCTCCTTAATAAACATTATCTATCAACACTGTCATTTTTCTTTTCATTTAATTTGATCTCTTGGTTCTTATTCACTACAGACAGAAAGAGGCCTCTAATATATAATGTATACAGGATATGAAGTATCTCTATTCGTCCCTTTTTATAACGGTTGCTGGTGTTTTACAGCATTAATTCCAAGGCCCGATACAAAGCAACAGCTACTTCTAATTGCAGGACTCCTCCTGGGGATTTGTTTGCTTGTTTTGCTGTCAAGTTGCAGCCGGCTTATGGCGGCCTCTTAGGATATTCGAGGCAAGAGAGGATCACAGGTGGTTCGCCATTGCCAGCCTCTGTGTGGCAACCCTGGACTTCTTTAGTCACATCTAAGTACTGACCAGGGCTGACCCTGCTTAGTTTCCAAGACCTGATGATTAGGCTAGCTTGGGGCTTACCCAAGGAGAACCCTGCGTTGGACCTGTAACAGTTTTACTGAATACAACCCTCCACTATTTTGTCAGATACATTTACAGATCAGTTAGCTTTTCTAGGAATGCCCACTGATTCTACTTTAAAAAGGTAATATATAGATAATGCCGCATGTAATGCATGAAAAAGAATCACTGCACTGCTTTCTCCTAACTACCTTGTACTTCAGTTATTTACCTCATTTATACCTCATGTTTCCTCCCAATAGGGATCCTAAAACAGCTTACATCATTCTCCTTTCCTCCATTTTATCCTGCCAACATTCCATCTTCTTATTCTATTCCTATTCCCTCTTATTACAAAGTAGGGTAATGGACTATGCAAAGTGCTTCCCACTGGTGTTGTTTTTAAAAGGCTTTCCACCAAGCTTTTCTTCTCTTGGGATCTTGGTGACAGCCAGACTGCATTTGTTGTGAGCATTTCACTCTTCCCTCACCCTGGAACTCTTCCAGTTTGCCTCAAGTGCTTATAATTTGTAGGTTCAATATTCAAGAAACTGGAGTCAAAGCTCAGGCAGCTCTGATCTCAAGACTGCTATGACATCACAACAGGTCAGCCAACAGCTAGGGAGGGATCTCTAGCTGACAGGTTCTGGGTGGTAGGCAACCTGCATTCTCTTTATCCTTTTCTCAGTTTTCCAGTAAACATACATGTTCTGTGCTTTAACTTGACATTTCATCAATATATCTACAACAGTGATAAATGTCCTAAAAAGATGGCCCCACAGTCATAGATTTAAAAAACATCTTCTATAGTTCCTTGGGGCTCTTTCCCATATTAAAAATGGTGGGCATCTTATTTATTTATTTATTAAATTGGATTTACTAAGCCACCCTTCCCTACAAGTAGGGCTCTGGGCAGTTTACAACAGAATAATATACAATCTCAGATTAAAATAAATTAAAATAGACCAATAAATACCAATATATAAAACAACTTACTCAAACATGGCAGAAATACAACATATGTAAGATGGTAGAGAAAGTTCCAACTAGGGGGGATGGGTCACAAGGGATGGGGTGCCAAAGTCTGCCCCCATTGCCTACGAATGCCCAAACTAGAACACTTGAACATAAATGCATGCTTATGTGATGTCATCACACAGATGAAGCTGACAAAGAAATAGCCAAGTCCGAGGCTCACTCATCATCTTAGCATGAGCAGAATCCCAAGGGCTAAATAACATCTGAACCAGCCCACAATAAAACCACATGTTCACTGGATTGGCTTCCCAGTTTCTCTACACAAACACCTTCAGTGTAAAAGAGAGACTATGTGGCTCTGAGTCTCTGGCCCAGAATACAGGATGATCTAGAAAACTGGGCTAAAACGAGTAAAATGAATTTCAATGGGGATAAATGTAAAGTTCTGCATTTAGGTATGAAAATCAAATGCATAATTATAGGATGGGGGAGACTTGCCTTGGCAGTAGTATGTGTGATCATTCACCTGCTAATGTCACTCAGCATCTGAAATCCCTCCACTTTTCAATACACAGGACAGAAAGACTCACATTCTAGCTATATCTGAAGAATTATAACATTTAATTTAATCTGAAGAATTATTAAATTTGCAGATGATACTAAATCGGGAGGGGTAACAAATACGGTAGAAGACAGAGTCAGAATACAGGATGATCTAGAAACATAAATGTAAAGTTCTGCATTTAGGTATGAAAATCAAATGCATAATTATAGGATGGGGGAGACTTGCCTTGGCAGTAGTATGTGTGAAAAGGATCTAGGGGTCCTGTGCTTGTTGTGCATGAGTCAGCAGTGTGATGTGGTAGCTAAAAAGGCAAATGTGATTTTGGGCGGTATCACCAGAAGTATAGTGTCCAGATCACGAGATGTGATGGTACTACTTTGCTCTGCTCTGGTTAGACCTCACCTAGAGTATTTAAAAAGGATATAGACAAGCTGGAACCTGTCCAGAGGAGGGCAATGAAGATGGTGAGGTTCTGGAGACCAAGTCCTATGAGGAAAGGTTGAAGGAGCTGGGTATGTTTAGCCTGCAGAGGAGATGACTGAGATGTGATATGATAATCATCTTCAAGTACTTGAAGGGCTGTCATATAGAGGATAGTACAAAGTTGTTTTCTGTTGCCCCAGAAGGTTAGACCAAACCCAACGGGTTGAAATTAAATCAGAAGAGTTTTTGGCTAAACATTAGGAAGAACTTCCTGACAGAGCGGTTTCTCAGTGGAACAGGCTTCCTCAGGAGGTGGTGGGCTCTCCTTCTTTGGAGGTTTTCAAACAGACACTAGATGGCCATCTGACAGCAATGCTGATTGTGTGAACTTAGGCAAATCATGAGAGGGAGGGCAGGAAGGGTTGCCTCAGTGCTTAGTTCTTGTGGCCCTTACTTACATGCCCAGGGAAATGCTGATTGCCACTATGAGGTTAGGAAGCAATTTTTCTTCAGGCCAGTTAGGCCAAGGATCCTGGAGATTTTTTTGTCATGTTCAGGGCGTGGAACAGCAGTCACTGCGTGTGTGGAGGGGGAGATATTTGTGAATTTCCTGCATTGTGCAGGGGGTTGAACTAGGTGACCCTGGAGGTCCCTTCCAACTCTATGATTCTAAGTGAGCGATGACTCATGAAATCTCATACCCTGGACTCTTGCTCTTTTCTACTTTTTATAGTTGTTTGCTATCGTTGTGACTTCTGCTGTATTTTCATCTATATATATAAAAGAAAGTCCCCTGACTGTAAAATCAACGCCCAGGCCAAACCCCTTGACCTAGAAATTCCAAATTCGGGGAGAGCACTCCTACCATGATGTAGGGACTTTTAGAAATTTGACCCCTAAGGAGGTCAAAGGGGGTAAAACGTGCTCCCCACATTGCTTCCTATGTGGCTGCCAGGCTGCTGCCTCCTTGCACCCTCCACCACTCTATGATTGGTCAGCTGCAGAGCTCAGTGTTCTGAGGTAAAAAAAAACAAACCAGTTACAAGAGACTGCAGAGAGCTGACAGTTGAGGAAATCAGGAATGGCCAACCACCTTTGAGGTGTAGCAGTGCTGCTGACCCACCCTCCCTGATGGCTTCAAACATGCTACCCCCACCTCCTACACCTGACAGGTGGCTGTCTATCAGGTGCAGCAGTGGGTACAGGGTGCTTAAAGCCATCAGGGAGCCCGTCCCAGCAGTAACACCTTAGCAAACCTACTGGGCCAGCCTCCACAATGGCTCACAATACCCCTACCCCTCCTACACTGGACAGGCAGCTGCCTGTCAGGTGTAGGAGAGGGGGTGGGATGCTTACAGCCATTGGGGAGGCTTGCTCAGCAGGATTGCCTTAGTGCTGCTGCTGGTCTAGCCTCCCCAATGCCTTTAAACACATACACCCCAACACCAGACAGGTGGGTGTCTGTCAGGTGTAGAAGCAGGGCCAGGATACTTCAATCCATCAGGGAGGCTGCCCGAGCAGAAATACCTTAGCAATGCTGCTGGGACAGCCTCCCCAATACTTCCACCTACCCTTCCTCCACCTGACAGGTGGTTGTTTGTCAGATGCAGGAGCAGGGCAGAGTGTTGAAAGCCATCGTGGAGGCTGCCCAAGTAGCACTGCCTTAGCACTCATGCTGGCCCAGCCTCCCCGATGCCTTCAGACATGCTGCCCCTCCTACACCTCAGCCCTTCTGGCTTCTCCTTATAGTGGGGGCTCTAGTGATGCTGCTGCGAAACCTCAACTCACCCAAACTCTCCCATGGCAGCAGACTGCAAGTGAAGGCCCTGCCCAGGAACATCATCAAGGCCACACTGCTCACTGGCAGTGCTCAGGGAGAGTCAGTGTTCATATCACGCATACCACTCACACCATCAGAAACCCCCTTTGAGTTCAAGAGGTCTGCTTTGATATGACCATCAACAAGTCCCAAGGCTTGTTGGCAGGAATTTACTTGACAACTGCTTCCCACATGGACAGTTCTATGTGGCCTGCTCCAGAATGAGCTCACCAAGCAGCCTGGTGATCCTGGCACCTGAGGGCAGAACCACCAATGTGGTCTACAGGGAGGTCCTTCAGTAGAGGGGAAAAAACAGCACGTATGTCTCACTTCATTTTCTATACTACAATCTTCTCCATTAGAATTCCTACAACAAATGTTACATTTCAAACTTCACATCATCAGTATTATACGGAAATACCATAGTGAAGCACAGGTATAAGGCTAGTTGTACTATATTTTACAGGCCTTATTGGATTGTTCATTTTTTATTGTAAGCCATGCTGAGATTTTCTTTTTATGGTAAAATGGGTTAGAATTAAAATAAAATATGTAGGGATATTTATTAATTATCGTTGGCTGGGATCCTTGGTGCCCCTGTTGGGAAGCAATGTCTTAACTGCCAACTAAACACATTTAGAAATGGGGTGTGAGATTGGCACCTCTTTGAATGCTTCTGCTTTAGGAAGCTGGTAGCAACCAATTACTTCTGTCCACTTGGAAGGAAATTCATGGCTCAAGAATCCTTTTCTCATTATTTGACTATCATTCTGCCTTTCATCACACAGCCCAGAGCAAATAATCTGCAAGGAGGTATGAGAGGTGCTTTTAAAGCATTCAGTGGAGTTGAGGGGGGATACTTCTGCAAGGAACTGTAGCATGTAAAAGGTACTGAAGAAGATGAGTGAATGCAGATTTAAATGGAAGGCTAGATGCAAATCACTGCATTTTATATCCAGAAAGCTCAGCCCTGTCAAAACTTCGGATAATTATCTGAAGTGAGTAAAAATGGTCTTCAGGTGACCAGATAAACATTCCACTTCAGATTGACGTGACTCAAAAGTTCAAGATCATGTATGTGTCAAGGTGTACAATGTAACCCCCCTGGAGAAGCAATTCTTTCTCTTCCAACAAGGGGCATGTTGTCATTTGAGCAAAGGATGAAGTTTCATTTAGGTGTGCAGCTCTTAGCGGTCAAATATGATTCAGGGTGGACAGGTCCATCAATGGCTACTAGTCTTGGTATCTACAAATGTTTACTGCCTCAACATTTAGAGGCAGTAAAACGCTGAATGCTAATGTAAGGTCCCTGTGTTCTGTTTGCTGGTCCTCCTGGACACTGTGTGAAATGGGATGTTAGACTAAATGGACCACTGGTCTGATCAAGGATGGTTCTTCATTCATGAGCACACTGATCTGCCTTATACTGAATCAGACCATCAGTCTATCAAGCCCAGTATTGTCTACTCAGACTGGCAGCAGCTCTCCAGATTTTCAAACAATTTGACATCACCGGCTACCAATCCCTTTAGTTGGAAATGCTGAGGATCGAACCTGGGACCTTCTGCATGCCAAGTAGATACTCTACCACTGAGCCATAGCTCCTGCCCTGTTCTTATTAAGGACAGAGACACATTACAGTCCTTAATGAATGCCAAAGAGTAATAAAGGTACAGTGAGTTAGGACTTGCTCCTCTCTGATTGACTGTGTAAACAACTCTCCAGTTGAGACTAATTATTGCGCATGAAGTCAGACGACAGATGCAGAGCCAACAATTTTCCAGTTGTTTAAAACATCTGTGCAAGAAACAGTCCAAACGTTTACTTTTGGACTAGGCAGTCCACTACCAGAGGCTGCAATAAAAAAAAGATTTAGGTGATGAAGAGATATACTTGCAGCCACAGAATCTTCAGAGCCATAAAACCTATCCTGCAAAAAATCAATCTGCTATACAAATAATCACACAAGCAAGATATGTAAAGATTTTTCCACAGTGTTCCTTGCAGATAAAACACCCAACTGAACTAAAGTAATACAACTGAAGAAGGAAAGTGAATAATCAAACTGTTAGTTCTACAAAACACCCAGAAAATACAGAATACTTAAATGTAAGTATTTAATCATACTCATGTAAGGCTGTGTCACATGGTTGCCAAGGGCATAATCCACTTAGAAGTTCTCCTGTGGAAGCCCAACTGAAATTAGTGGAAGGACTTGTGTCAGCAGTCTTCTCAAGAGAACTTCCTAATAGCATATAACTTCTTGAGGTTGAGTTAGGAAAAACTAGGAGTTACCTCAAACTGTGAACTTCCTAGGGGACTATAGACGAGCCGCCATTTTTTGAGCCTCAACATCTCCTATCTGCAACAGGGGTGGTTCCAGGTTTTGAGGGGCCTTGGGCAGACAGTGCCCAGAGGCCTCATATGCCTACCACTGGGCATTCCTCATATCTTTCCACCCCCTACCTGTATGCCCCACACTTGCCTGTACATCCTTCTTGTAAACCCCTCCCACTGCCCATGCTGGGTTGCCTGTACCATCTGCACACCCTTTCCCCAGTATCACTGGCTGGTATGTGCAGCTGGGGGTGCTGCTGCCACAGACACCAGCAGCATCACATCTGTGCACCATATGCCTTCCCCCAATGATGCTGGGCAGCTAGGAGCCTTTGTTGAGGGTCGGTAGCAGTGGGCCCCACCAGAAGACTGGGGCCTTGCAGCTGTCCCATCTCAGGGTATACTGATGCCAGCCCTAATCTGCAATAAGGGAGATAAGAACATAAGAACATAAGAGATGTCAATGTTGGATCAGGCCAAAGGCCCATCCAGTCCAACACTCTGTATCACACAGTGTCCAGAAATACCAGGTGCCATCAGGAGGTCCACCAGTGGGGCCAGGACATTAGAAACCCTCCCACTGTTGACCCCCCCCCCAAGCACCAAGATGACAGAGCATCACTTGCCCCAGAGTCCCTATCTATACCTTGTGGCTAATAGCCACTGATGGAGATGATAGTACTACACTAAGTAATACCATCAGTGCTGGAGTCATGGCTGTGATAGCACATGTTAAGCAGTTTGCAGCGCAATCGTAAGAACACTTTCCTTGGAAAAGCCCCATTGAGCGCACCTGAGTCATATTCTGAGTAGAATAGCACTGTGGAACACTTTAATGTGCTATTATCACCATCATTCTGGCTTCTGCAAACCAGTTTGGGCCTACTAATTGGGGAAAGTTGGCCTGTAAACAGTTTTTATTAATAAACAGAAAAATTGCCAAAGATACATCATCGTTATGAGCCTGCAAGACTTTTAAGCGTTATAGTGATTAAATGTATTGTTTATATTACTACTACTCAAGGCAACGGAGATTTACACATGATTCAGTATATATTAGAATATTTAAATCAAGATGGCAAATGCATTTTTTTTTACCAGCAAGTTTAACAAGCTGTTTGGCCAAGAATGAAAATACTGTTAAACACAGGAGGCATATCCTCTGCAATGAAGCCCTGAGCCTAAATAGTACCTAAGATAGCCTCACAAAGCAGTTTCCAAAAGCTACCAGTCCGTTTAAAAGTCCTAGCCCATTAGGCCATGCAAGTCTCATCAATAGTTTGAACAGAAACTTCTCTGCCTGGTCTCCTGAAGCCATTTCAGTAAACAACTTTTACATTTTGGCATTCTGTAATATACAATCTGAAAAAACTAAAATTATATGCATTTTTTCAGATTAAAAAAATTAGGGGGGTGGGGGAGAATTGCATTTCTCCCACAAAATGTATTTAAATAATTCAGGGACATGACAGCGAAGCTATTACAACAGCAGAGCACCTACACCGTCCTACAGACGTCTAATAACTACACAAATCATGTTATTAGAGTATGAACTGTACATGTCCTGTATGAAACACCACTGCAGACCTGACCGTCTTACGTGAAGAACATTCATAACATTTTATCATAAAACCGGCTTAGCAATTTAGCACTCACAGAAGTAAATTTTTTATTCTTTTAACATGATTTACCAAGTGGGTAGGAGCTCAGAAAGAACATCTAGTACTGGGGGAAAGAACCCACCCTTAATACAGTATTTCTCAGGCTCTCCAACTGTTATAAAGTACAAAAGAATAAATCTTATAAAGAGCAGTCAGGAAGATTAACATAGAAGCTACTACACAGAATCCTTGAATGTAGACAATCACCACATTTATTTATTTGGTGTAGTGGTTAAGTGCGCAGACTGTAATCTGGGAGAACCGGGTTTGATTCCCCACTCCTCCACTTGCAGCTGCTGGATGACCTTGGGCAAGCTATAGTCCTGTCAGAGCTGTTCTCTCAAGGACAGTTCTGGAAAGAGCTCTCTCAGCCCCACCTACCTCACAGGGTGTCTGTTGTGGGGAGGGGAAGGGAAAGGAGTTTGTAAGCCGCTATGAGACTCCGAGTAAAGGGCGGGGTATAAATCCAATCCAATCTCTTCTTCTTCTTCTTCTATTTATTATTTCAATTTATATCCCACCCTTCCTACGAACGGGCTCAGGGTGGTTCACAACAATAAATACAAACAATCTAAATTAATACAATAAAATAATCCAATAAAACCAGCTTTTTGCTAGCTTTTTAAAGAAAATTATTAAACTATTTCCCCCCAAAAGAGAGGATCGGTGATTTGCAAAATTGGGTGCCTACCCTACTTGGAGAAACAAATGCATCTCTGTTCTATTGCTTCAGACCAATATAGCTACCCACCCAGATCTCTCAAGTTGTGATTCTAATCTTGCAGATCAGCAACAGAAAAACCTGTAGAGTCACAGATGGCCACGTAAACAGTGGCCTGTAAGCCCTGTTCCCACTCTCAACTTACCTCCCATTCTCATATAGCAAAATCCTATAAACCACATCCAAAAATAATTAATATTTTGAAAACAATACAAGGAATGCAAAACCCATGCCTACAGGGTTACACTGATATTGTGAACTAAATCAAGAGGTTGCACCATAATGAGCCCACACTGTAAAGGCAGTTTGGTGTAGTGGTTAAGAGCAGTGGACTCTAATCTGGAGAACTGGGTTTCATTCCTCACTCCTCCGCATGAAGCCAACTGAGTGACCTTGGGTCAGTCAAAGTTCTCTGAGAGCTGTTCTCTCAAGAGCAGTTTTCTCAGAGCTCTCTCAGCCCCACCTACCTCACAGGGTATCTTGTTGTGAGGAG
>NW_015169175.1:1192669-1203625 GCF_001447785.1 Gekko japonicus
ATTTCCCTACATCATCGTACGGGGCTTCCGGCTACTGTGTGAAGTTTTTTTCTTGGCTCTCCTCCCCCTTCCCCCAACTCTTTCTCGGCTTTCTTTACCCTTCTTTCCATCAGTTCAGTGTCACCTCTCTGGATCTTTCATTCAGATTATTGTTCCCCAGCTACCTACCCCATCCCCATTTATCTGGCTATTCAGCCTGGCTCACTGGCTCACTGTTGTTTGGCATCTCTACATTTTGGGCTCTTTTGTTACCAGTGCTTTGAGGCTGTGGTCAGGTGGCTAAGGCAGAACAAACTGAATCCAAACAAGACAGAGGTAATGCAGGTTGGGAAGGCGAATGTTCCAGAGCGACTGAATCGACTTGTTCTAGACGTAGTAGTGTTGGCTTTTTCAGAGCAAGAAGAGCCTGAGGATACTGATAAACCCTGCCTTGCTGTTTGAAAAGCAAGGTTGGCATGGTGGCCAGGAGTGCCTTCTATCAGCTGCATCTAATGTGCCGACTTTCTCATTACCTAGGCTCAACTGATCTTGCCACGCTGATCCATGCTTCTGTAATTTCACATTTGGATTATGCCAACATATTCTTTGTGGGGCTGCCCGCAACCTTGAAACTACAGCTTCATTGGCTGCCAGTCTGTTTCCAGGTTCAATTCAAGATGCTGCTTATGACCTTGAAAGCCCTTCATGACCTAGGACCCATATATTTTAAGGAGCCTCTCCTTCCATATTTTCCTATGAGCCAAATATGGCCATCAGGCAGACATCTGCTGGCTATCCCACCACTCAGGGTGGTCCGTCTGGCATCTATCAGAGCCCAAGGCTTTTCCATCGTGACCACAGCTCTATGGAACGGGCTCCCTGAAAAGGTGGGGGGGCTGTCCTTGGAGATCTTTAGGAGGCTCTGAAAGGCCCGCCTGTTCGCCAGGGCACTTGAAGAGGTTTGAATAGAAGGCATCTTTTAAGTGTTGGGGGGATTTGGAGCTTATTTTATATTTGTTTTTAGCTGGGGATGTTTTAACTATTATTGCAAGCCGACTTGAACCAACAGGAAAAGCGGGATATGTTTTTAACAAATAACCAAACAAATAAAGAGAATGGCATGAATATTCACACTGTGATTTATCTCTCATACACCTGCCTTTAATGTGTGCAGTACTTCTTCTCAGATGTCATCAAGTGAAGACCCTCTTTGCCCAAAAGTTTACAATTCAAGGCTGCAATCCTGCACTCACCTAAGTAAAACACGTGTCACATATTAACCGAGTATAGCACTTCAAGCCAAGTGAATCTATGCGCTTTTCTGGAAGCATGTCCTCTTTTAATCAAGAGCACTGGTAAACATAGCTTAAAACTGCAATGCTAAATTTAAAAAGATGAGTGAGTCTATAACAAGAAAAAAAAGAAGGGGGAAGACAAGGACCCAACATTTGAAAGCTAGAAGTTAGAGAAATATCTGGAATAGAGGCCTTTTAAAATGAACACAAACACCTTACTTTAGCAAGCATGATATAATCTTGCAAATATAACTACAAAGGACCTCACCACAAGGCCGTAAGGACTTTAGCCCTATGTGCTGTTTGAAAGAGAGTTTCAGCAACACTGCACTACCCTGCATGGCTCAGCGGCATCTTGACCCACTTTCAAAAGTTTATCTAAAGGATTAGCAGAACAAAGTGATCCTACTATGCAAAGTTTGGGGAACAGCAGAATCAATCTATTATGCTGAGCCATAACTCCAGTCAGAATGGCTTCCTGATATCAATTTAGGCATGTACAGAGAGACTAGTCTCTTTGGATGCTCTGAACTGGGGCTGCAGAATGCATGACCCACTAGAAGTATGAAAACTGCATCACTACACATTGTTAAAAGCGTCTGTTCCAGCGAACAGATGTTGTTTGCACCGCCTGCTGACTGGTTTGGAGAAGACTAGGAAATATGGAGCTAAATCCCAGAGGATGTCCTAGACTGCTCTATGCACTGCCTTAAATGTCCCCTGAATAAGGAGGGTTTTCACTTCCCAAGGGTTGCCTTCAGATGCAATCATAGACAGTCTCCAGAAGTACTCATTGGGCATCCTGAGCCTCCAGTGTGGATGGCAGTCAATGGTATCACCTCACCACTTGCTAGCATTATCATTGCCCCCACTTTTGGATGGACCCAGCATCTGATGCAATGTAGGGGGTCCCGATGCCATACCATAAACACTTTTGCCCCAGCCTTCCCAGATTCTGAGTGCCATCTGCTGCACTGACTGAAACCAAATTGGCTTTCCTGTCCCGGTCCCAGCCTTTCAGCAGGCCCCAGAAAAAGCAGCAGGGAAAGGCGGTAGCAGACGAGTCCACAACTGTGCTGTCACACCAAACTCTGACACCCCTCTGAGCTTCTGCAGACTCTGTGAACCAGTGTCTTGAGCTTGCCTTGGATTGCTTCCCAGTCACGCCTGTCTGCCGGCAGAACTGCCCCGGTATCCAATACTTGATCATACTACTCTAGGTTCAAGCGTGCAAAGACAAGCCAGGTATACCACTGCCAAAAAACCCTGTTCATTGCTATCACTGAACGGCAATTAAAACAAACATGTAAGCAGGCAGTATCCCACGGCAAGCAATAATCACTTCTATGCAGCCAGACAGGGATTTTTTAAAAACAGAACAGACTACTTGGTTCTCTCCCCCTTCCCTTAGTTTTTCACGCCATCAGGATGTCACAAATGACCCAGGTAAGTAATGCATGGGCTAGTAAACATTTCTGGAATTACTGCGCTTCAAAAGACGCTGTCCTCAATTGTTATTTACTTTTCGGTATATTGAAGTTGATAAGACATAATTCACTGTCTTTTTTTGTGCTTGTAGGGGTGGGGGGGAGGTTGTCTGAAAAGAAGCCAGAGTCATATGCAGCAGCAAATGTCCTCAGCTGGCAAGTCATTCCAAGGAAGTTTAATGGAATCAGCACTTTGGAGAGCCAGGCCCTAGAAAACCTGAGTTAGCGAGTTACCATCCAACTATGTTCAAGATGAATGCAGGGTTTTTTTTGTTCCTGAGGATTTCCAGCAAAGTTCTGATCAGTACTCTGATTAAAGTATACAGAGAAAGAATGTAGATATTTGAAGGGATTCAACAGTATCACAAAACACTACCACACTGGCAAACACACACACACAAAATCAACCCAAACTGACCTCTCTGATAAAAAGGAAACAAAGCTTGCATATTCAAATATGCTAAAGTCAAATTATTTGAGATGTCATTTTAATAAACTGAGCTGTCAAATTTCGCTAACATGACAGATTCATCAGATCTATCACAAGAGCTGCAACTCAGCAACTAATGCAAGAGAAAGGCTATTGGGATTATGAACGGGTGTCCTGGTTACGGGTACCTTCTGACTTTCAAGTGCGGCTCACAGATCTGGTGTGACCAAGAAACTGAACTCCACAGGGCATTTCAACCATCCCAAATGAGCATCTGAAAAATGCCGCCCATTGGTGTCTGCTTTTTCACAACCTTCGCATCTCAATAAGAAAGAAGCCCCGAGAGCCGCGACGGGGACGCATGGCCAAGGAGGACTGAGGTGACTTACCCATGTTTCTGCCGACAGAACGGGAGAAAAGCCCAGAAGGAGGAAGAGGGTGATTAATGTCCGTTGTTCCTTCCGCCTTCTGCGAAGGCTGCTGTGCTTTCTCCGCCTCCCCCGTGGCCAGGGAGGGACAGGAGGGACCCCGAGGCCGGCTGCAGCTGCTTTACAGCCCAGGCGCGGGGATAGGCAGGCAGGCGAGGGTAGGTGGGTGGGTAGAAGGTAGGGTAGCCTGCGCGCGCGAGCGAGCGCCTCTCCTTCCGTGCCTGGGCGTGGATATCTGTGTGTTGTACGCGTGAGCGCGCGCGCGCGCCGCTGGGCGAGGGGAGGTGGAGGCTCGCCTTGTGCCCGCGCACTAGCGGGCAGCAGCCGGAGGAGGAGTGCGAAGAATCCGGGGTGTCTGCGCGAGGGAGGGCACGCAGCAGGGACCGCGTCCCCCCGCCCGCCCCTTGTGCTTGGACCCCAGCTGCCCGGGCTCGATGATGCCC
This sequence comes from Gekko japonicus, assembly GCF_001447785.1. Lineage (NCBI taxonomy): Eukaryota > Metazoa > Chordata > Lepidosauria > Squamata > Gekkonidae > Gekko > Gekko japonicus. The sequence continues at coordinate 1,196,732 of NW_015169175.1, forward strand.
TCGGGCTTTTTTCTCTTGCTACTGCTGGGTCGATTGGCTTATCTGAGTCAGCGCCTTGGAGTACATCCGGGCAAGGCCCTCCTCGGTTGGAAACACAAAGCTCCGCGGCGCCCCAGAGAGACTAGCGGGCGGAGGGAGGCGGCCAGGGGGGCGGCTGCACGCTCAGCGGCACGTAGCGCGAGCGTGGAAAGGCGCCAAGAGCTCCCTTTGCCGTCGCCACCCCTGCCCTTGGGCAGCACGGGTCTGGGTGACCGAGGAGGAACGGAGGGAACGCGGTCGGGGTGTTGTTTGCATTAAGAGTGCAGTTAAGAAAGACAGCTGAGGATCCCTCATTGGGGCCACTGACAGCCCCTCAAGGAGACGAGTCATGCTTGCGTGCCTCGAACACCGGCGCGCCTTCCCCAAGGCCTTCGCTCCTGTGGAGCGTAGCAGCGTGATTCGTTCTCGTCAGGAATACCTACACGCAACCGAGTGTCAAAGTCTTATTTTAATGTGTGCGTGGCCGAGGCCTTTGCAAAACAAATAGATTGATTGGTTCCTTCGATAAATACGAAGTGGGACTTTAAAGTAAAAATCCCACTTTACAGCCAAAAGCGGGCTCCTGGGGTGGTTTACAACATGAAAACGACTATAACTGTCAATTAAATTATAATAAAATGGCGCTCAGCAATAAAGGAGATGTAAACGATCGGTTACAGAATAATGGCGCGAAGGGAAGGGGTTGTAAATGAAGCCTGGAACTAGGGATGATGGGAATTTGCTGGGTTGTTGCCTCTTTTTTCCTATGGCTTTCCCTTTGGCAGATAGTTGATGGGAAGAGAGGCCCTCTCCACTGGATCCAGACTCACTGAAGAGAGGCCGGGTTGTTTGGTGGATGAAGGGGTATTCTTTCTTGTCTTCTGTAATATGGTAGTATTTCTCAGATAGTTTTCTGATCCAGTCCCTTTGCCTTAGAGAGGCCCCTTCCACTGATACAACAAACAGTATCGAACAATGTCAAGGGAGTGTTTGAACTGGAGATCCTTGTGGTTCCTTGGGAGATTATCACAGGGAAAGATCAATCATGAGGGACAAGCTTCCTTAAAAGACAGCTTCCCAATACTAATGACTGATCTTTCTTTACAGTGCCAGCATAGGTTAACATTAGGTGCATTCTAAGGTGGTCTCTCACTGTCTACAAGGAACCTATAAGGCCCAATCGTTTCTGTGGTCAGGGCAACTCACATTTGGCATGTGGATGAGGCCGACTTTCAAATAGTCCAGCAGGAAGAAGGAAAACCCTCCTGCTATTGTCTCTTGCTCCTGTGATCAAAGACTTGCTGTCTTGTGTTTTACACCCACATATATGAAGCTGCCTTATACTAAATTAGACCATCGGTCCATCTAGTTCAGTATCGTCTACTCAGACTGGCAGCGGCTCTCCTGGGTCTTGGGCAGAGGTCTTTCACATCACCAATTGCCTGGTCCTTTTAACTGGAAATGCCGGGGATTGAACCTGGGACCTTCTGCATGCCAAGCAGATGCTCTACCACTGAGACACAGCCCCTCCCCTAACACCTCCCAATCTACTAAGGAACCCACACAATGGGATATAAAGGATATTTGATAAAGTGGTGATGCCCCTCTACATGCATGGAAGTAAACAATCAAAATATGCCCAGAATGAAAAGAAAAGACTTATTGCAGAGAATAATAATGATCTTGGGCTGAGAATTTGTAAATTCAAGCAGTCAAAATAACATAAAGCATTTGGTACCAATACCCAACACTAAGAAGCCCATGTTAACTGTCATAATATTCCAAGCAACTATACGGATTGTGTACTGTATAATAAAATACTGAATGATGTTCAGCTCCTCTCTTGAACAGGTACTTTTCTTGGTAAGTGTGATATGTCACTCTGCCCTACTCACTGCTGCTGTCCTGCCCTTGTAGTAATGGGCCAAAGCTTGTTTGCTGGCTCGTACAAAAATGGAAAAAAGAAGCCGGTCCCAGTCTCAAGACTCCAAGTTGGAGGAAAAGATGACAACCCCTTGATCCTGAGTGCATTTTGTGAACCTGTATCCCTCAAGTTCATCTATCCACTGTGCCACATCGGCTTAAATATTAAAAGTCAAATTTGAAATTAATGGTACCTCCTAAACTGATACTATCTTAGTCTAGCGCTATGCTGTCTACTTTTGTTGAGTACATCCTGCCTTGCATTCTGTTTGCATATAGCTGGTTCAGTGTCCTCCCCAGACCCATCCCTATAACTATAACACATTAAATTAAACAAGAGTGTGAACAATAATAAGCAGGTCTACTCAGAAGTAAGTCCTATTTTATTTAGTGGGGCTTACTCCCAGGAAGGTGTTTGCAGGCAGCAGATAAATCCCCCAAATGGCTAAAAATTAAGATGGAAATCTACACTTACATCTGAGCAACATCTGGGAGTTTTAAAATATTTCCTTGTCTCTAGTGCACGTCCCAGAGTTCGAATAAAGAATAGTTGTGTAAAAGACAAAACCTAAGGTGATACAGGAGTGTGGAGTGGAGTTTGCAAAAGTTTTCTGATGGTTTCTTCCCCCTTTGCTGCAAATGGGGGCAGGGCTCCTTAGAGATGGTCTGTGTGTAATTCTCCCCTGAAATTGTCAAACAACATTCCATTCCTGGACCATTTTTGGTCCAGATGTTGCACCTGGCTTATTAACCTTGTTAGGAACATTTATAGCACAAAGTGTTAATCATTTGGCACTTTAGGATTAGGAGGACTTAAAGGCTACCAACTCCAGGACTACAATGCTGAGGCGGGGAGGGTGGGATATAAATTAAATAAAAATAAAATTGACTGTTCGAATATGGCTAAGATTTAGTATCAGTATCCAGAATTAATAACATTTTATGGCTTACATGAGGTAATGGTGATTTTGTTTTGAGAGGCTATATTAAATAAAGTTCCAGTACCAGATATAATACTTTTTAAAAAGAGTCTGGTTTCAGAAGCAGGCAGTTTCCCCTTTAAGTCAGCTCAGGGCAAAACTACTTGCAACTGTGTTGTAATGGGAGGAAAACTTTAAAGCATGGTGTAATGATCCACTTTACCTTTTAACTGAACAGGACAACAGAGTTTCTGGGACACTGAAAGGTTGTGCTCTATTAACGGGTGATTCGAAGGTAGTGTTCTGGCACCATCACTCACTGCCTCTATAAATCTTTCTTCTTCTCTTTGAGAGCTATAACCTGAGATGCAGCAGTGTCAGTCAGCCTGGCAGGTTCTCCAAAAAGCTGTCAGAATTTTCCAGAACAAAGAAGTCTACTCAGTTGAAAACACCAAGATGTTACAAGAGAAAGATGATACATTTCAAATACTTTCTCTTCTCATTTAGTTTCAGAGGAACACTTTGAGGATAAGATTTCCAGTTCTTCTTAGGATTTATTTTAAAAAAACCTCACTAATGATGTGCTTCTCACCATAGAGACAGCAACCTGCGTTGTTACAGAAAGCCCTAAAACCCTGCTACGATTCTGGGGGCATCTACATAGACTACAGTGTCGCCATATACAACATATATTTTCCCCAGCAATGGCATGGCACCCACTAATGTGTTTCCCAACACCCACTTGCATCTTCCACAAAGCAAAGAGCCAATCTTGGCTTTCCTCCACCTCACTGGAGCAGGAGGTGCTTCAGAAGAGCTCAAAATACATCACCTTTGGGCCTGCACAGAGCACCTATCCCAGATCCAGTCCAACAATCTATCCATTACACCACATTTGCTCTTAAAGACTTTCAAAAGATCTGTTGCTTCTGTTTTGGCTTCTATTAAGAACACATATTACAGCAAGAGATTTTTCATCACATCTTTATTTTGTTATAAGATTAAGGAGGAAGTACTGGAAAAGAAAAGAAGGGAGGGGATGTAAAGGTAATCATTAATCATCTAAAGCTTTTACATATATCAAGAACATTATTGTAATATATAATGCAATATGTAGATCAAGAGTAGATTAACTAAGATTAAGATAAACTAGCCATCGTATCTTCTTTCCTTCTTGAATCATTTGCCAGGATTCGATTTAACCTTTTAAATTAATCATATGTTTGTAGGTTATGAAATCTTTTTTTCTCTATAATATGCATTTATTGGTGATATTATAGGCAATATCATGGGGATAATTCTTTTTCTTATGGACCCCCAGGTTTGGAGTAAGCTATCTCTGACTCTATGTCTTTTATCTTATGTTTTATTTTTTGGGATTACTTTTTTGATCCAAAGAAGGCAATGGAATCCATCATCCAAGTCCGCAGCTTCCAGTTTCATTAGTCTATCATTTGGATTTTTGATCCAGACCAAGTTTGCAATCCAGACCAATTTGGCTGCCTGGTAGTATAACTTGATATTAGGAACTGACAATCCTCCTCTCTTTTTTCTCATCCTGCATTTTACCATTCCAAATAAATGTATTTATATGTTTCTGCCAGTCTATGAGATTTCTTTTCTTGTATTTGAATCAGTATAATCTGAAATAAAAAATTCAGTTTTGGAAGTATGTTCATGTTTATTGTGGAAATTCTTCCTAACCATGATAGCTTTACTTTAGACTATCTTTTCAGATCCTCTTGTATCTTCATCCATGTTTTTTTATAAATGTCTTTAAACAATGTATCATTTTGTCAAGACAAGTTTATTCCTAAATATTTAACTTTTTGATGTAATTTCACATCCTGTAATTTTCTTAATGGTTTCTACTTCCTGTCCTGCTAGGAATTTTGTAATTATTTTTGTTTTATTTCTGTTAATTCTGTATCCTGAAAAGGACACAGACTTTTCAATTTGTTTTATTACATGAGGCAATGAAAGATTAGGATTCTTTATTGACAAAAGCACATTATCTGCATAACTTCTGAGTTTAAATTCTTCTTCATCAACTTTCAGGCCTTCAGTGTTTGGATCCTGTCTTGTCAGCCAGCACCTCCATTGCAAGGGTAAAAATAATGGACAGCCTTGACGTGTACCTTTTCCTATTTGAAATCCACCAGTTAATAGTCCATTTATTATACTTTTTGCATGTTGTTTTGAGTAGAAGCCTTGTATCCAGTTCATACATCTAGAGCCACAGTTGAGATGTTGTAAAGTTTTGAAAAGGAAGGACCATTACAAATTATCAAAAGCTATCTCTGCATCAAAAATATAAATGCTGCTTTTGTTACCTTATTTTTTACCAATTCTGTTGCATTTATTACAAAATTAACATTGTATTTCATGTATCTGTTTGGTACAAAACCAGTCTGGTCCAAGTCTGTAATACATTTTCTTAGTCTTTCTGCCATGATTGCAGTAAAAATTTTGTAATCCACATTCAATAGAGATAGGTCTCTAGGACTGTGGTAGCATTGGATCATTACCTTCTTTATATATCAGTGTTATATGAGCTTCCTGCAAAGATGGAGGTAATGTTTTTGTTTTGCTTATTTCATTCATAACCTTTTGAAATGGTAACATAACTTTTTGAAGTGGCTGCCAGCTATTAGCACTTTTAGTGCCTCTGCATCTCCTCTCATTGGGCGCACCTACATTTGGGTGCGGGGGAGTGGAGAAACATCAATCTTCCTCTCCCCTTCAGTCTGGAGGCTAGTTGATTTGTTTTTGATTCGTTTTGTTTTGATTTTTAAATCCCTGAAGGGATATTTTTATTTTTGCAATAAACTACAAAACTACCAAGAAAATATTAGGGAGGGAACTACATCTAGGGATAAAGAATAGATAACCACACTATACTAAAACCCCAAGAGGAGGAGATCTTATCCCTGTTTGTGTAAGTGTTAATACTATAATGATTCCAGGGGTCTTTTTGTAGAAAAAGAGCTGCCGGAGCTCATTAGCATAACTCATTAGCATATGCCACACACCCTGACATTACCGGAAGTGTGTCATAAGGCCACACCCCCTGACATCACCGGAAGTGTGTCAGAAGGCAACACCCACCACTCAGGCTCCACCCCAAAAATCTCCAAGGTATTCCCAACTCAGAGCTGGTGAGCCTATCTGATGGCGCACGTGGGGGAAAACAAGCAAACCACCCATGTCAGGTAAAGAGGGAGGATACCAGGATACCAGGTCAATATATTTTTATTCTCCTTGGCATTGATGACTGAGGTGATTTAGTGTTCCTTTTCTGTTTGACTGGCAGCCTTCCTCCCTGTTATAGTTGACTGCCATTTAGTGTTATTTTTGTCAGCCACAACTTTCAGGGAGGAAAAGCAGGTTATCCATTTTTAAATAAATAATGTTGACAAGTCTGGATCCAGAACAACAATGAAATCACATCCGCTAATTTTTGCCTAAACAAAACCCAATGATCTAGAGTTGTGGTCTTCAAACCAGAAGAGGAGGATGGTAGGGTGACGTCACTCAGCAGCAAAGAGGAATCCTCCAGGGTGCCAACTGTTGTTTCATTTATCACTAAAATAAACGTCTTGATGACTTTTTTTTTTCTTGTCCTTGGCCCTTTCGATCTGTTGGTTATGGTCCAGCTCCCCCTCTTCCCACTCTTGCCCCCCCAAGCACCAAGAATGCAGAGCATCACTGTGCCAGAGATAAGAACATAAGAGAAGCCATGCTGGATCAGGCAGGTGGCCCATCCAGTCCAACACACTGTGTCACATATCGGCCAAAAATACCAGGGGCCCTCTGGAGGTCCACCAGCAGGGCCTGAAATCCAGAAGCCCTCCCACTCTTGCCCCCTTAAGCACCAAGAAGGCAGAGCATCACTGCACCAGAGATAAGAACATAAGAGAAGCCATGCTGGATCAGGCAGGTAGCCCATCCAGTCCAACACACTGTGTCACACATCGGCCAAAAATACCAGGGGCCCTCCAGAGGTCCGCCAGCGGGGCCTGAAATCCAGCAG
>NW_015169175.1:1203815-1228822 GCF_001447785.1 Gekko japonicus
TCATCTTTACATTTGAGCTGCAGTTTTAGAAAGAAAACTACATCACCTTTGTCAGTTGGCATAACTGGGATAATACGCCACCCAGGGAGTGAAATTCTTCCCATGTACAAAGTAGAGATATATGAGCCCCCTTGAGAAATTTTATTTATCAGATTGAACAGCTTCTAAAAAATTTTTAAGTCCCCGAAGAGATATTTTTATTTTTGCAATAAACTACAAAACTACAAAGAAAATATTAGGGAGGGAACTACATCTAGGGATAAAGAATAGATAACCACACTATACTAAAACCCCAAGAGGAGGAGATCTTATCCCTGTTAGTGTAAGTGTTAATACTATAAGTGTTAGTATCACAATATACTTGTAGAGTTCTTGTTTATCTCAGCTTCAATCTTTATATGTTAATGTGTTAGTTGTTATGAGAGAACTTTCTGATCATCTTCTTGTTCTTCGCTTCAAAAGGCTATTATCCGAGTCCTTCTGCCTTTACTTTGGCTTTCTGTCTCTAAAGTCATACACAACTCTGGCAGCCCCGTTTCTGCAGCAGAGTTCCCGAGGTGGCAGAGTCACTAGATTTCATTTCCTCCTCCTTGGACTCTTCCTCCGTTCCCAACTGTTGCCGCAAATATTCTTTAGCTTTGAAAGTGGAGTCTATCTTCTCTCTTTTATCGTTGATCTTAAAGATGACACCCTCTGGAATCGCCCACCTATACGAAATTCCATTGGTTTGAAGGAAAGAAATTAAGTCCTTATAATTTTTCCTCTTTTTTCAGATTTCAAATGGAATATCTTTTAAGGTTTTGATGGTTATATTTCCCATTTTTAGTGGAGTTGCTGATGTCGCTTTTAAGATAGCATCTCTGGTCTGTCCTCTTGAGAATCTGACCACTATTTCTCCAGGCAGGCTATTTTTTTAAATATAATTGGAGTATGCCCTATAGGCCATCTCCATTTCTTTTACCAGCTTATCTGCTGTTAAGCCTATTGCTGGAGCGATGAGCAACCTCCTCGCTGAGCAACCTCCTCAGGTCCTTCTCCGCTTCAGGAACTCCCTGGAACCTGAGAATCATGTCAGCTTTTTCCATCTGTAGTTGTAGCAAATGACTTTCTTGGAAGTTTTGCTTTGTTTCAACTTCTCCCATTCTTTTCTTTAATTTCTTACTTGTGGTGTCTATCTTTTTAATTTTCTCAGCTGCCTGCTCCCCTTTCTTCTCAGTTTCTTTCAGCTGGAGCTGCTGAGATGCAAAGTTCTTATTCATAACGGTCAATTGCTAGTTAATACCATCGAGTTGCTCCATCATCGGCTTAAGCATGTCTGCTAGCATTTTAATGACATCTGCTCCCTCTTCCGGTTTTGGGCTCTGGCTGCCCGGCGGTTTCATTTTCAGCTTTCTTTGCTGGGCCACCATTTTTTCTGATTTGTTTACAGTTTCTACCGCTTCTCCCCGGCTCAAAAAATCGCCCCACGATGTCGGTATTCAAGTAAGTCTCTCAAAACACACTCATTGTGTTTCCTCTTCTCTCCCCCTTCGTATCATTTATCAGTTGATTCGCATTAGAGGCGTCCCTCTTTGTGGTCCGCTTTTGCCGGGGGGGGGGGCCCGCTTTTAGAATCCGCTTTTACAATAATTCGGTTTATTCTGAACTCACGTTCATTGTCGATCAGTTTCTCTGACCTCGCTCACTTTAAACACCATTCCGCTCGATCTAAGGCGCTTGTCTCGATCTAAGGCGCTTTTTCATCACATTTTGATAATATCTCTTCTCTAATTGACACTATGGTGTCAATGGGTACCATTTTGTCCCCGCTCCCATTTTTCTCTTGTCACCCTATGGAGGGGGAGGTGATTGGCAGGAGGTTGCCCATCAAAGCAGGCAACCTGGCATGCCTAGCCAGAATACTAGGGCTGCCAGGTCCCCCGGGGGGGCGGGGGTTTTCCTGCCAAAAGGGCCTCCAACCCACTGGTCCAGATCCGGCCGGCGGGGGGAACCCCACCCCCAAAGCGGCCAGATCGGGCTGACGTGCCTGGCACAATGATGTCACCCAGAAGCAATGTCATCACAGTGGGCATGTCGCCGGGTGATGCTCTAGCAACCACCCTGAAAACCAGACGGGGCACAGGACTCCCCCGCTATTAAGAAGGTAGGACTTAGCAACCCTACTGAATACATTTTTATTACATGACCTGGACCTAAGACTTTTTATTATTTTATCAACCAGCAGACCCAAACTTCTTTGAGCCTGCAGGCACATTTGGAATTCTGACACAGCATAGTGGGCACAGCCACACAATGGCTGCAATAACATGGCTGCCGCAGCTTACCTTCAGTCACACAGTCCAGATCTTTGGTCAAGATCTTTGTGCTGTGGTGGCAGCTGCTGCTAAAACAACATTTTATAAAAAAATCTGTACTTCAAAACAAATCTCCAGTGACCAGTCAAAAGCCTTGCTGGGGAAAAGCCCCACTTGGACCCGCCCACGTTCGAAAAATACTGGATGGGCACTAGGAAAGGTGCCAGCAGGTCCCATGGCACTCACGGGTACCACGTTGGGGACCCCTGGCATAAGCTTTCATAAACAAGGCTCCCCAATGTGGGCTTTACTCCATGGAAGCTCATGACAGAATAAAAACTCCCAAGTTGTTACTTTTGCTGCAACAGACTAACACTGCTACTCATCTGGAATTAAAACTTCCAAGAGAAGAAAGAGGAAGAACAAATGTTGAGTGTGTTAATAACTCCCTTCACAAATATGCAAACCCTCAGAACTAGGGTCACCAACCTCCAGGTGGTGACTGGAGATCTCCCGCTATTACAACGGATCTCCAGGCGATAGAGCCCCTGGAGAAAATGGACACTTTGGGAGGTGGGCTCTATGGTATTATACTAGATTGAAGTCCCTTTGTCACGGGCTGGGGTGCCAGTCAAAGGGAGTCCAGAACAAGCCAAGAAGACAGTGCAAAGTCCAAAAAGCCAAGCCAGGGTCAGGAGCCAGAAACACAGAGCCAAGTCCAAATCACTAAACACGAACAGGGTGATTTACTTTTTGTAACAGAGAGGATTTGTAGGAGCAGAGTTTTGCATTCAAAAATTTACAGTAAAAGAATCCACTGCATTCAATATTACTATTTAAAGCTTTTCAGCCTGTTTTGCTCTTGGTTTATTAATTCAACTGTCAGGTCCTTCAGGAGTTGTGGAACGGATGTGGTGCAAGGATAGGAACAGGTCTTTATTCTAGACCAGAAACCCAATCTCTAGCAGAGATCATATTGAGAAAAGAGCAATAGTAGATGACCTGGCCAGTAGAGCATAGGATGGGAAGGTCAAGAGGCTAATCCAAGGAAAGCTAAACCAGGAAGACAATCTGTGGGTATGTGGGGAATGAGGTTATTATTAACTGTTCAAAACAGAAAAATACAGTGCCAAACCAAAAGAAACCTGAACAGCATGCACTGCTCCTTTCAATCTTACTCTTGAGCTCAGCTGAAGTTTGGGGTTTAAAATATTAACAGCCCAGTCCTAAACAGAGTTACACTCTTCTAATCCCATTGATTTTAAAGCACTTAGAAGGGTGTAACTCTGTTTAGGATTGCACTAGTAATTATTTGAAACGGCTTTGTAGCAACCATCTTCCCATGAAAGACGTGCGGCTGCTGAGAAATTGTCACTTTGCCCAGAAAGCAGCTGGAGGAATTCACATAAACGTAGTCCTTGTACAGCTAAGATAGGAAAAATAATATTTTGGTGCCTTTAAACTACTAAATATCTAGTAGGAAGAATAAAAGAAATGAAACACTCACAAGAGATCATCTCATAGATCTCGATTTAGTGGCATTTGCCTTCTACTTGAGTCACACTATCTGAAAAGAACGACATGAGACATTTATTGTGGATGAAATACTGAGAGGGCAAAGTGGCTTTTAAACAAATAATTCAAGGCAAGAAACATTGACGAACCTGCCAATAATGCTAATAGGTTTGAAAAAAGGCCTCTGGATCAGCAGAACTTGAATAAAATCACCTTGGTGCTCTTTCTTTCTTGTCTTCTAAACATATATCAGGAATATACTTTTGGCTTTTGGCGCAGAAATAGCACACTCTATCTGGTTATTTAGAATTAGGGATAGGAACAGACCAAAAAAAATGAGGTTCATATAGGTTTGTGGTTCATGGGTTTCATGGACCATTAATTTTCACAAACTTTTCCATTTAACGGACTGGTTCATGGTTTGTGAGGTTCAGGGGCTAGAGGTGCCAAACTTGTAGCGAGTCTCCAGCTGACTCTCCTCTACGTGCCCTCCAAGTTTGGTGAAAATTGGATTTAAGGGGGCTGAGTTACAGCCCCCCCCCAAGCAGGTGTCCTCAGGTAAGTGCTCTGTGGGGAAATCACAGCCGAAGGTTCAGGAGTGTGTCAAGTGGATCTGTTGTAAGCCAGAGGCATCAAAATTGCAGAGGACCTCCTTGGGATGCCCCTCTAGCTGCCCTCCATGTTTGGTGAGGATCAGCTGTGGGGGGGCGAGTAGCGGCCTCCCCCAAAGCAGTTGCCGCCAGGAAAGAGCTCTCAGGGAAAATAAATCACAGCCAACCCTTTTCCTGTGGCCTGGGAGGTGGTCACCCACCCGCCTACTAATTGGCGACTGTAGATAGGCATTATAACCTTCGGTGTGGTCAAACGAGCTCGCTCGTATAGGTAGAGGCTTGGATAGGTGGATATTATTCCACGAGGTAGTTGTTGTGCTGAGAGGTTAAAATTTCCCTTTGTGTGGGGTACAGATGCACATTGGTGGCTCCAAACCCTGAGACCATCAGACAGGTCCTGAGGAGGGGGTTTACCCAAAGTAAGTGGCTGAAAGCCCTGAGCAGGATAGACAGACAGCCCCTGAGGGGGCTTCTCCCATGGTGGGACAGTTGGTGGCTGAAAGCCCAGAGAAGGATAGACAGACAGACACTGAGGTTGGATGATGATAGGTTGTGGTGGCCTGGCCTCCCCATGCCACCAACCTCCCAGCTCACCACTGAGGACCAGTAGGGTGGTGGTGGGTCCTTCCTGATTGGGCTTTTGGGGGCTGAGGTGCTGGGCTGCTCCTTCTCTCCCTCCTCTCCCCCCACCCAATCTCTTCCATCCCCTGTCTGCTTGGGCCACTTTGGCTGGCCTGCAACCTCTGTACCCATCTGCAGAGGTCATTTTTCCATTGCTGGAGCTCCCCAGTGCACATAGTGACGCTGCCCTTTGTGCAGGGATCGCTCTGGCCCTCGGGACAAGAGCCACCCCCTGCTACAGTGTGGAGGCCAGCGCCCCATCCAGCCCATGGATCAGTGGGATGGTTTGCCCCAGGAGCAGAGGATGTCTGTGGTGTCCTTGAAAGGCTTCAGGACATGCACCATTTTGGAGAGGATCATCCAGTTGTTCGAGCTGATGTTGATCTTTCCCACGCGCAGGATGGGCACGGAGGAGATGATGTCCTGCACCACACTCTTCTGCTTCACCAGACATTCAATCATCATGTAGGTGGAGTTCCAGTGGGTGGGCATGCCCTGCATTAGCCAGTGTTAGGGCTTCCCCCTCTCCGCCTGCCTCTCACATAGCCAGTGGGAAGACCTGATGCTGCGTGGAAAGTGGGCAGCCAGGCGCTGGCAGGTCTCCAGTGTTAGATCGGCAATTGTTAGATCGCCGCTAACAAAGGATCGGAGAGTGATTTCAGCAAAGAAGTGATTCAGCTTTATTGAAGTAACAAACAAGCACTCAAACGCATTCATAACCAGAACAGTTTAACATTGGGAGCCAGGCTCCTTTTAAACATTCCCGGGCTAACATAGCCACGCCTATTTACAAATAACAACCAATGAGGTTGTGCGGATAAGGACCAATGAGAGCTCTTCCCGCTCGGGGAATTAGGAGAGTCCTGATTGGCCGTTACTGTGGAATGACCAATAGCAAGTCAGCCCTGAGGAGCCTTTCCCTGGCTCAAACTTAACATGGGGAGTTAATGGAGCGATTCATGTAGCTGTTTCCAATACACTACATCCAGCAATTCATGTATCCGCATGGTGGCCTCATTCCAGGTGGGCTTGATGTTGCTCCCCAGCCCAAGAGCATCCCTCTCCACCAGGTGCAGGGTGTGTGCCATGCAGATGATGCTCCCGAGGTGTACACAGTTCACCGCCGCCATCATGTTTGGTCTGGCATCCGTGACCATGTAGCTGCGGATGATGTCAGTCCTGGTGGGGCGCACCTACTCTCTCAGGCTAGCTTGGACTGTATCAGCTATGTTCTTTGCAGCATGGTCTCCGTCTTTCCCCTGGGCACGGATCAGAACCACTTTGAAACCTGGCAGCAGGACTGCCCCATCCTCCTAAGGCCCTGGTCTTTCCCTGGCAGTCCGGAGGCCCTCTGGTTGCCACCTGTGGGCTGTGAGGGAGAGGTAATGGTGCTGATGAAGGCTGCTCCACAGGTCTGCTGTGAAGTGCACGGTCTGCCCTCATGCCCTGGACAACTCCGCCTTGACCATTTGCACCACAGAGCGGTACATGGAGTGCACGACTCACCAGCTGAAGGTCCTCCACGAGGGGATGGTATGCCGGGGGGGGGAGATAGTGCAACAGCCGGTGAAAGCCCACCCGCTTCACAGTGAACAAAGGTCTGTTTCCAGGGTAATCGTCTCACTGATAACATGAGTGATTGCTTCCTGGGCCTTCCCCCTAGCCTTCTTGCTTGAGATAGCTGCCATCCCCATGGGAATGACCTCCCAAAGGGTGGACTGCCTACAAGGTCCACTCCCACTCACAGCACCCTTGGTATGAGTCGTCTGCCTTGTGATGGACTTCTCCCCCCCCCTTCTCCCTGCTGAGCAGGCCTCTTATTCACCTTGCTGGGTGCTACCTTCACCACTCATTGCTCCAGGGGCAAAAGATTTGGGTGGTGCCTCTGCAGGTGTCTGCAGAGTATGGAGGACGTGGTGTGTGGATGCGAGCCCCTCCGCACCTGGCCTGGCAAACCCAGCACTCTGCCACATAGGGGTTGCTCTGGAGGTTTGGAAATGCTGCCAGACTTCCCCTTGAAACGGGCACCCAACATGGAGCAGGTGGGAAACGTAGCCACTGCGTTCTGGTGCTGGGCTGGGAGGACTGGGCGGGGGTTGACTGGAGGCAGGTGTAGCTTGGGGTGTGGAGAAGCTAGATGTTTCCCCACCCCCAATGCTGAGTTTCCTCCTCCTCCTCAAACAGTTTCACAAGCTGATATTCTTTTGGCAGCGTCAAGAGCTCCTCTGACTCCAACTCGATCCCCACAGGCACATTGGGGGAAAGAGGCTGTTCCTCTGATACCCCTTGTTGACACCCCAGAACAGCTGGGCCCCGTGGTCCAGCAGGATGGGCTTCTTCTGTTGAAAATGCTAAAACATGAACTGGGCAAACGGAGGAAGGACCTGCCCCTGGTCCGTGATGAAATTAGGTCCATGGTTCGATCTGTGCCCACTCCTACTTAGAATTTGCATGCTGCCTGTGAAACTGTGGATTTACATACCATGCGGTGTTAACAAACACACCATGATACTGTCTATGGTTTTCTTTTTCTTCTATGGAGAATTACATCCTTCTAGGTCCATGGCTTATGACGTATGATTGCACTGTTAAAACCTTACATTTGTCATGAAAACCTGGTTCTCTGTGGGCTTCCTTCTCAGAGGAGGGAGTCACGTGGATAAGGACCCACTGTGGACAAAATGGTCTTGGAGGGAAGGGGCTGTACCAGGAAAGTACATGAAGGGGAAATAGTTCAAGGTACAGACATGCAAAGAACAGGCAGGCAGAACAGTTGGTTTGAGCTGTCCCTGATTTCAGGGCAGGGTCCCAGCTACTGTATGGACAGAGATGGCTTCTGTTTTTAAGAAAGACCTTTGTGGTAGGCTCTCCACCATCTGGCCACTTGATATGCTCTTCATCTTGGTCTACATGTTACTTTTAAGTAGGGGTGTGCAGTCAGATAGTGCTGACCCTAAAAGGTGTCCAATTTACCCAGCGTCAGATTGGACCACTAGGCTTTCACAGTAGAAAAAAAAAAGTTTTACCCACTTTTGATTCTGCACATTAGCTCTGAAAATTCAGTAAGATTTGGACATGTTCTTTCCACTGCAGAAAATATATTTTTAGCAAGGGGTATAATTAGTGGTACACAGCGTACCGGTCAAGAAAGAGAATCCCTTTAGCTCTTGCTGAAGTTCTGCACACACGAATGCAGGAGACTTCAAGGTGCTGTTTTAATGGCAAGCACTTCTGTAGAGTTTAATCAGCAGGGAAGGCCTTTTGTCTTGTACTGGTTCCATATTCTTCATCTTCAGATGAGTTGTATCTGTTCAACTGAGTCAGAGGAACTGTTTTGTGAGTTCTTCTGTTCTCCATTTTCTAACAAGCAATGTTCCTTTTCTCCCTGAATAGACATACTGGGTTGGATCCTAAGGAACGCAGGCAGAGCTTTAGTGATGGAAATGACCTTCCTCACCTTTCCGTTCTTACCGCAGTCTACCATTCTCCCCAAAATGTACCTTCTGGGAGTCAAGAGACTCTTGGGAACAGCATATTGTGGAACATGGAGCTCTCCAGTGGGAAAGGAAAACTGACCAAAAATTCACACTTCCCATTCATGAAAGAAGACTCTAGGTGCGGTCAGACGGCGTGCTGAGAGCGGGTTAAACTGCTCCGGTTCTGATCTGGATAATCACGATCACACCTCCCTTATCCCGCTTTACCGCACAGTCGCAGCCCTCCCCGCTGTCTACACTACTGAAGTGCAGGAGCGTGCATTGGTGGTTTTTATTTTTTTTCTCAGTATGCACATGTGCATAGGTGCATGCGCAGAACCACCAGGGCGCGTGCATTGGCGGTTTTTAAAAAAATTTCTCAGTATGCACATGCTCATAGGTGCATGCGCAGAACCACCAGGGCGAATCAATCCAACTCCTCCAACAAAAGACTTCCCTTTAAACGTCTGACCCGAAAATGGCCTCCGTGAGATCCCGAACGTATCTAAACGCTAAAACAAGTGACAGTTTAAATGTCGGTTTTCTAAACGCGGTGGCGGAGCTCTGCCTATGCGCACACCACCAACGCATTAAAAAATGGTGGGTGAAAAGCGGAAGCCTCGGGCAGCTTTTGAGTGGGAAGGGGGTTTAAACCAGAAGTGGCTTGACACTGGAGGAGCGATCACACAGGGGGAAAATACGGCTTTAAATGGGAGAACTGAGAAAACACCACTTTTGGACCTGGAAACAAAATACTCCGGGTTAAAGCAGTTTTGAGCCGGAAACCAACAGCTGGGGACGGGAGGCAGATGTTGACTGTGTGATCGTGCAGATAAAATCTGTTGCTGAACCATCACGACACAAGATCAAACGGCGCGTATGAATGCAACCACACAGTGTAATCCTAACCAGAGTTACACCCTTCTAAGACCATTAGGTTTGCCAGGTATGTCCTGGCAACCAGCAAGGCACTGGGGCAACAGTGGGCAATGGTGTAACATCACTTACATCACTTCCAGGAAAACCCTGGAAGTGATGTCATGATCATGATGAAGCCATAGAGTTCCCAGTGATTTCCAGTGATTCCTAGAGAGGACTAACTACCAACACACACACACACACCCGGAAGTGATTATATTGGCCACCAGCAGTGGTGGGAAATGGCAGCCAGGGGCAAGGGATTCCCTGCCCTGGTGGAGTTTTGACAACATTGACTTCAATGGATCTAGAAAGGTGCAATTCCTTAGGATCACACAATTAGAATCCAACCCATTATTTCTTTTTATCAATATTATGACTGCCTGAAATTCTCTCTCTGCTGTGGACACATATTAGGAAGTGGGATATAAATATTTTAAATTAAATTCTAGGAAGCAGAGAAGCAGGTCAGATTTATAATTCAGAATGGACCATGAATAAAGCCTGAACAACTAGAAATTACCAACATTTGCTATTCATAGCAGTCACTGATAAAAAGAGCTTAGCATGGTAAATATTACTCATCTGTTCTTTCTCCAACTCTTGGGATTTTCTGCAAAGCAATATTCTTCCCATTATTTATCTGGTTGAAGTGCTATTGTTAGCAGCAAAGTTAGACAACAGTAATTATAAAATTGATCCACCTCTTTTCTTCTCTTCCCCTACCCTTTATAGCCCAGTCAGCCTTTGGAGTTCACACTTACATCCTAATACCCTTATAAATTCATAGGAAAAATAAGCACATAAATTCTGCATGAATTCGTTTGGCTGACTTGGAAGGATGTGACCTTTATTCTGGAGCATCCCCCCCCCCTTAAATTAATTCACATATGGGAAAGGAAGAGCATTTACATTTATCATACTTTGTCAATAGTCTCACCAACACTTTTTAATTGTCTCATATAATTTAATCTTTTTTAAACATCTCAAAATTGTCTTAGGGTTTTTCTAAGTGTAAAGGAGAAAAATGTAATCTGAAGATGCATTGGAAGATGCCAGCCAATACCAGTCCCATCCCAATCCCGCCCAACTGTCCTCTAGCTTATACTTGTCTTTATAGATGATTGTCAGTTTATCCTAGTCTCAATTGCATATTATGGAGTGTCTATGGTATACCATAGGAGACATGGAAGTTCTAGAGCATCCACTCTCCTTAGCTACTCTAGGACTTCCATTTCTCCTAGACAGTATGGTTCTTCCAGGGATCTCTGTAGCCTGAAGAAAATTTGTCAGGTCAGGCCTGGGGGGCTTTGATTAAGATTTTATGTCACTTCTAGAAAAGAAAAAAAACAGAAGTGACGCCATGTTCTCTAGGAAATGTAGGAAACTCTATGGTGAAACAGTAATGATGCTGCACCTCTTTAGTAATCACCAAAAACTCTGTGGGTTTATCACAGAGTTTTTAGCAGCTCTTATAGCGGTGTGACATCACTTCTGAATTTCCCCCAGAAGTGATGTGTGACAAACTGATTTCCAAGACCAGGATGCTTAGTGCATCAAATTCAGAGAGCTGGGAGATTAAGGGTTAATGCCTCACGGTGAAGCACATTTTGATTGACAGCCTGCGTGCACCCCTCTTCTCTCTGACTGGTCAGTGCCAGCTCAGGAGAATTTTAAGAGCAGCTGAGTGCTGAGGAAAAGAGTCTTTCTTCAGCTGTTTGTCATCCCTGGTGTGTCAGTAGCCAGACAGTTGGAGCTGGTGTGTCTGTCAGAGGGAATCAGACAAAGTCACCTGGAAAGTGAAGGGACACAACTCCTTACCCTTACAGTATACTTCCAGAATCTGAAGAAAAGTTCAAAATTAGGAAATTCAGTCTAAGAGTCAGCCAAGCTGAAAATGTTTATTCACAGTGTCAAGAACTGAGGATCGAGTCTGGCAGAATAGATTGGTCAGTAGGTTGAAACTACCAGTCGAGTCAAATAGAAAAGGAGCATTGCTTCTAGGAAATGGAGAATATTCCCTTCTCACTTATTCAGTGGGTTCCATTCAGAAGGGACACCTGGTTGGTGTGAGAAAGTGAATGGGAGGGAATTAAGTACAGGAAGAAAGTACTAGCCTCCAGGAAACTAATATTAATCTTTTTTAAGACACATTGTAACCTCTCACTGTTAAGAACTGAGTCTCTAAGAAAATAAGCTTCAACAATACTGTTACCAGTGCAAAATATTATCAACTGTAAACACTATAAAATTTACCTCAGTTTTCTCATTCCCTGCCTATTCCTAACCAAACTGGTCCTGTTTAATAAAATCATAATTCCTGTCTGAACTTTACTTCATATCAAGTGCCATTTACCCAGGGGATAATAAGAGGACTCCTGCTTTTCCACAACAAATCTCTGGCCTGGACAAAAAACCGAATAACTTCACTATCACAGGGTGGGACATGCAGAACATTATAAATCATTTATTAATACACGCTACAAGGGGGCTGCTTAGTCACAGAGTGGACACTATAAAATTTACCTCAGTTTTCTCATTCCCTGCCTATTCCTAACCAAACTGGTCCTGTTTAATAAAATCATATTTCCTGTCTGAACTTTACTTTATATCAAGTGCTATTTACCCAGGGGATAGTAAGAGGACTCCTGCTTTTCCACAATAAATCTCTGGCCTGGACAAAAACCCGAATAACTTCACTATCACAGGGTGGGACATGCAGAACATTATAAATCATTTATTAATAGACGCTACAATGGGGCTGCTTAGTCACAGAGTGGAGAATAGCATTTTAGCAGTTTTGTTTTGGTGGGGAAATCTGCCTCACGGTAAAGAAACGACCCCTGGGGTCCATCATATGATGTCACACCATCAGCCTGACAGCCATTTTTTTCCTGCCACTGTTGCTCTGAGTGATGGTAGGGAAAAAGACTGGCTGGGGGACTGACAATCCTAATGGTAACCTGGGAGAAGTCCAGGCCTCACCTGGAGGTTGCCAGTGCCAACCCTAGCACCAGTTGGTCTCACACAATGACAAAATAACATTCTTGCTCCTAGAAATTACGATGCTCTTAATGCCAGAAGGATCTTCTGCCAGAAGGATCTTCTGGCATTAAGGGGATTTTCTGGTACGCACACTATGTGCGTCCACCGCAATGACGTCACCCACAAGTGACGTCATCATAGTAGGCATGTTGCCAGGGGGGACGCTCTAGCATTCTGATACAACAGAGTTTTCAGGCCAAATGCTAGCGTGTCCTCCCGGTGATGTGCCTTGCGTGATGACGTCACTTCTGAGAGTCATCGCGCCGGGTACGTTGGCCCGATCCAGGCACTTTGGAGGCAGGGTTCCCCCTGCTGGCCAGATCTGGACTGGTGGATCGGGGGTCCCTAAAGTGGGCAACCCCCCCGGGGGGGGGGATCTGGCAACCCTACTCTCAACAGGGCCTTCAGTACAAATAGGCAGGTTGTGGGTCCCATCTGGATGGTTTCTGATGACAATTTGAATTGAGCTCCATCTACTTGACCCATTTCCTTCAGGGGTTGCAGAATGTGCATTGCTCCCCTTCTGGACTCTGACCATTGCCTAGGGTTGCCAGGTCTAGGTTGGGAAATTCTTGGGCATTTTGGGGATAAAGTCTGGGTAGGGTAGGGTTTGGGGAGGGACTTCAGTGGGGTATAATGCCATAGAGTCCATCTTCCAAACTGGCCATTTACTACAGGGGAACTGGAGTAATCCCAGGAGATCACCAGCCACCTCCTGGAAGTTGATGGGAAGGGTAGGGTTTGGGGAGGGACTTCAGTGGGGTATAATCCCATAGAGTCCACCTTCCAAACTGGCCATTTACTCCAGGGGAACTGGAGTAATCCCAGGAGATCACCAGCCACCTCCTGGAAGTTGACAACCCTATATAAAATATGCGTAAAAACATTTACCAAGGCTCTTTCCACTTGGCTGTAAGGTTCTCACAACCAGTGAAGGTAGTAGACTCTGAGGCAGGTAGGACCCATGGAGAGTGACATGAGCTTCTGTTGAGAATCTGACTAAATTGGGTGCAAGGCGTGGAGGGGAGAGGGGCAAACCAGCAGCCTAAAGAAAGATCGCTCCTAGGGTCAGAACGGGAAATTGTGGACAGAATAGAACAAAGCCATACAGAACTGGAAACCAAACTGTTCCCTCATAGAGAGACTTTCTGTCAGGGAAAGATGTCCCCTGCATCCTTCTAAAGCAGCTAAGGGAGGTACCTAAGCACAAGAGAGCCCAGTGTGGCGTAGTGGTTAAGAGTGTGGACTAGTATCTGGAAGTCCTAGGTATGAATCCACACATGTTGCCATGGAAGCTTGCTGGGCAATCTTGGGCCAGTCACACTCTCTTAACCTAACCTGACTCACACAGGGGCAGGACCTCCCTACTTCTTCTTCCATTCAGGCATTGGACATAAACCTTACATAACAATGGACAAATACTACAGTACTCGTTTTCTTCCTAGATTAATCAACTTCAGTTGACAAGCAAATTTTAACGACATGGGAAGATTTTTAATAATTAGGGCTAAAATCAAAGATTGTACATATTGTTTGGGAATTTAAAAGGGGGGAGGAAGAAGGAGGAGGAGGAGGAGGAGGAGATTAGATTTATACCCCGCCCTTCACTACCCAAAGGTGTATCAGAGCGTCTTACAATCCCTTTCCCTTCCCTTCCCCACACCAGACATCCTCAGGAATGCTTCCCTCTTTCACTTTCTCTGTCATTGCCAAACTATGGGCCTTGATGGGAGGGCCAAATTTCCCCATTTTTTTTTTATTTATTTTTTTGCGCAGGGGCCATGCTAATCTTCTCTGTATCATTCCAATTTTAGTCTATGTGCTGCCAAAGCAAGCACAAATTTCTCCATACTTAAATTTCCTCCCAACAACTTTTGGATTAGAGGAAACCTCCCCAGTTGTCAGGCATTCAACTGATAATGCCGCGGCTCTCTCTTTGCATGAATTAATTAAGGAAGGGGAACAAAAGCTTGCAGTAAGTGGGAAACTTTTCCCATAGTTGTACAGTTCAGAAAGAAAATGTTCCAGTCTGGTTTCATTAAAGGTAATCTCCGTGTATCTTTGCAGTCGTGCCTCAGGGGCAGAGACAAATGGGTAACAGTATACCAATGTGGAGTCTGACTTTGAAAATCCACCTCTCTCTGTCTGTCTGTCTCTCTCTCTCTAACTTCTGGTGTGGGTGGTGGGAAGAGGATCACAGCTTGTATCAGCAGGTTTTCATATGCTTATCTTCAGGCAACGGAAATTGCTGGCAGGAGCGATTCTCTTCCCCCCTCCCCCTTTCCAGGGAAAGAATCAAAAGTGTAAGGCTCAAAGCCCGCATTGCTGACTCCGAGCTTGCTGAGTACTGGCATTGTCAGGAGGCTGCTGTAGCAGCATTGATATAACAATGATTGTAAGCATTAATAGCACAAAAGGTCACAGGACACAAATGCCAGAGACTGAAAAGGATGAAAATGAACAGATGGAACTTGCTTTCGCACAAAATTCTGCTGGCTATATATTTCAGTTAAACGCATTATGCGAAATATGTCCAAGTCTGCATGTGTTCTGGGATTTGGCACAAAAAGCATTGGATTTGCCATTGTGGGTAGATTTGCTATTGGATCTGGAACCTTCAATTAAAAATTCAGTTTTTTTTTTTAAAAAAAATAAAGATTATGGAGGGGAGAGCTAAGTAAGATTGCCAGCGATCAGGGTTTGGTCATCCATAATGGAAGAAAGAAAAGAAAAGAATCTCGTAGCTCCTTAAAGACTATAAGATTTATTGTGGCCACTCTTTTAAATGTTTGAAGAGTATGCTGTCCTCAGGAATTTGACTTGAATCCACTATTTCCCAATGTTAGTCTCTAAGGCTCTGTACGGTATCCTTTTGGTTTTTCGGCAATAGACAAACACAGTTACCCTTCTGGAATCTGTTACAGTCCAATTTTGCTCCTGTGCAAGTCTACAGACAACTAGAGTAGGTCCTATCGGGATGAATCCTTAACTGGTCTACTCAGAAGTAAACCCCATGTTGTTCAATAGGCTTACTCCCAAGTAAATGACCTTAGGATCACAGTCCTCACTGCAGATACCGGTGACTGGAGTCTTGACCTGGAAACACTCATGATGGGGGGTGAGGTGGTCAGAGAGTATCATTTGTTATGTTCTGGTTGCAATTAATGAACTGTGCCCTCAGGTGGGGGGTGACCAAAGTCCCCTGTGGGAGTCTTCTCATTCTAGAGGTATTCTGCTGGCCATCTCTGTGCTTTGTTAGCTTAACTACTCAGCTTTTTCATTACCTCCTTGTCTTCCCCTGCCTCACTTTGGGTGTTTTCATCAGGTGGTTGGGTTGCATTTGTTTGTGTGACTTCAAGTGAGGCCCAAATATCACTTCTGACTAATCAGTATTTACATTTGGGCGAGCCAGCTGTGCTGTGGTGCCACTGAGAGAATTGTTCATTACTAGTTCTGTGTATAGCTAAAGAGTAGCTGGAGCTCTGGGCCTTTCCAGGCTGTGCTCTATTTGTCCCACCTTCATTATGCCAGTGACTGGGACTTCATGAATCAGACTTTACGTCAGGAAGTTCTTATGGTATAAGTGTTTTATTTGGAGCCTGTTTGTTTAGGGCCAGTGCATTATCTATCCATCGGTCTGTCTGTCTGTCCATCCATCCTAGTTTTCATCCCACGCTTTCCCCAAGAAGAAACATAATTCTCTCCCCCATTTTGCATCCACAATGGTGCTGTGAGGTAGGTTAGACTGAGAGAAAATGACTGGTCCAAGATCACCCAGTGAGCTTCATGGCAGTACCAGAATTTGAACCTGGGTCTTCCAGGTGCTAGTCTAACTCTCAAACCATTATGGAACACAGGTTCCCATCACAGCTCCAAAGGGACATATCACATTCTGCTTTGTTTGCTGAAAATAGCTAATACTTTTTGTTCTGTTTGGCATATCTCCAATAACTGG
This sequence comes from Gekko japonicus, assembly GCF_001447785.1. NCBI lineage: Eukaryota > Metazoa > Chordata > Lepidosauria > Squamata > Gekkonidae > Gekko > Gekko japonicus. The sequence continues at coordinate 1,220,251 of NW_015169175.1, forward strand.
TATTGGCTTCCTTCTTAGGTTTTTGGTGTTATCTCTGCTTATATGTTTTACTGAATTAATGTATGTGTGTATCCAAATACCTTTATTTGTTTATTAGCATAAAATATAATTGTTTCTCATGTTGAAATGTTTTAATGTTTGATGTTTACTGCTTTGGGGATCCTATTTGTGTGAAAAGGTGGCATAGAAACACTTTCAATAAATAAATGTCAATATTCTTTCTCGGAAGAAGTATTGTCCTGCTATGAACACAAATTGTGTTGATATGGATGGACAAGCAGTTTACAGTTACCACTGGAATTTTTGGCGGTAATGGGGGTGAACAACCTGGAACAATGTGGTTTAAAACTATTTCCCCCCCTTTAAAATGGTCTCTTTTTTGCTTTTGATGTCACAGCAATTCTCTGCAATATTTAACAAATAGATGTCTTAAAATTGTAACATTGGTGCATTTTGAGTGCATGAAGCCTAGTTACGGGCGGGGGGGTGGATTAAGAATTGCTGAGTTCTTATACCCACAAAACCATCAACTTAATTTGCTGAGTTGACCAGAACTTCCTTTCCCCCCACAAGGCTTATCTTTTGAACTCAGAAACTATAACGCAGCACAGAGCTATGATTCTTTGACTTACTGAAGTCAATAGGCTTAAGGTAAAGGTTCCCTTGCTCGAAAGCCAGTCGAATCCAACTCTAGAGTTGCGGTGCTCATCTCCGTTTCCAAGCCGAAGAGCCAGCGCTGTCTGAAGACGTTTCCGTGGTCAGCATGACTAAACACCAAGGTGCACGTAATGCTGTTACCTTCCCACTGAAGTGGTACCTATTTATCTACTTGCAATTTCTTGCTTTCGAACTGCTAGGTTGCCAGGAGCTGGAACCAGAGACGGGAGCTCACTCCGTCATGCGACTCTTGGGTCTCGAACTGCTGAACTACCGATCTTCCAGCCTGCAGTTCAGCATCTTAACCACTTGAGCCACCGCAGCTCCATCAATAGGCTTAAGCGCACCCAAGTATCTGATGGTTAGCAGCCATGGCTTTTTGCTGAGAGAAATGCACTGGGCGGGATACCAAACATTCAAAGTGATATCTTGTTGGTATTTGACACCGAAATCGCTCATGCATGCTACTCCAGGCTTGAGCCCATCATGCTGGAAAAAGTGTGGTTCTGAGCGTGATTACCTCCACTGTCGGCTTATCTGTCCAGTACTCCAGCATTTTTGGTGTATGGTTCTGAAGACAATCTATACGATTATTGTAATATATCCAGTCCAGACCGCGTGGCCTGCTCGGGCTCCACACGATCAGACACAAACGTCGAGCTTTGCTCCAAGAGACAATGGACTGTGCGGATCCTAGCCCGCTTCAATCGGGGCGGAACATTGCACTGTCGGCTTACCTGTCCAGTACTCCAGCATTTTTGGTGTACGGTTCTGAAGACAATCTATACGATTATTGAGATCCAACCAGATGATACACCCGAACATCTACTCCTGGGATTACTTCTGAATTACAATTTACCAACATGGAAACAATTGGTTATTGGTATTTTACTAGCGGCTGCAAAACTTGCAATTGCTTCTCAATGGAAATCTCCTTCAGCCCCATCTGTTTCAGCTTGGCACTCCACACTTTGGGAACAATATGTTTTAGCTAAACTAACTTTTAATTTTAACTCCTTGCCTTCATCAGCAACCGATACCAAGTTCAAAAGAACCTGATCTATTTTATTTGGCAAAGAACAGAGAAATTCCAAAATAACTTTATACTTGTTATATTTAATTTAAGCCCCCCCCCCTTTATTCTGTTTTGTTCATTTTACTGGTGTTGCTGTACCATTGTTTTAATTTTTGAATGTAATTAAAAAAAAAAAAAGAAAAAAGAAAAGAAATGCGCTGGGACGAACTGCAGTCAAAGATAATTCCATTTTGTGTTGTGGTCAGTTCAGGGTGAACCACTCCTATTGGGCCTTCCAGGTTGATAAACTGCATGTTGACTAGTTGCCAAACCCAGTTGCAGATAAGGGTGTATTACAGATTACAAGTTACCATCTAAGAGCTGATGTGAAGATAAAGGAGTAGAGGACAAGGTAAGCCGCTTTGGGTCCCCACTGGGGATAAAGGTGGAATATGAATAAAGTAAATAAAATAAAATAAAATGATTTGTTTCTGATAGCTACTGTTTAAAATAACAAGAGGCAAGACACAAGCATCTTCTTCCATCCCCTGATGCTTGAAGAAAAACCGCTTTTTCCCTTCTAGGCCCCTCTTTTTTATTCTGACCCATTTGTCCTCCACGAATCTCTTCAGATCACCACATCGTACAAAGTCAGGTTAAGGTCCTATATATGCTGTTCTTTAAAAAGGGCCCCACCGATCATGCGGCTTTGTGAGTGCGCGTTTCCTATAAGCATTTGAGCTGTGTTTGACTTTCAGAGTTTCATGCAGACTTGTTATTGTAGCACTATAGAAAGGCTGTTATTGTGAAAGGATCTTGAGTGGACATTGCACACCTGGCATTGGGGTCTAGGGTTGCCAGCCTCCAGGTGGGGGTTGGAGATCTCCTGGAATTACACTGACCTCCAGACTACATAAATCCCTTATTTATTTATTTAAACATTAATTCCATTTCTCCTGGAGAAAATGGATGCTTTAGAAGGTAGACTGCATGGCATTATAACCAATAGGGTTGCCAAATAATTCTTCGCCGGGAGCGGGGGGCTCCCAGCCGGCGTCGGGTGAGTGCACGCGCGCGTTACCCGGAAGTGGCGTAGGCATGCTGGGCATGCTGGGGGTGGGGCTACAGCCATACAAGGGGAAACCATAGAGTTTTCCCTTGTATGGCCGTGGCCCCGCCCCCAGCGTGCCCGGCGTGCCCACGTCACTTCCTAGTGACGCGCACGCCGGGGGCGGGGTTCCCTCGGGACCCAATTCCGCCACGGCGGAAATCGGGCCTCCAAAGCGGGGGTTTCCCCGCCCCCCGACCCAATTTGGCAGCCCTAATAACCAACCAAGGTCCCTCGCCACCCGAAACCCCATCATCCCAGGCTCCACTCTCAAATATCCAGGTATTTCCAAGTCCAGAGTTGGCAATGCTAGGCTAGGCACCCAGCTCAGCCAACCCAGGTCTTTGAATACAATGCAGATGGACAGGAAGTGGCTACACAGCTCCTCTCTGTGTGACTTGTCTGCAGAACTGTGCCACCTCTTTAAATATGGAGTTTTCGTCTTGGCTCCACAGAAGAGTCAAGAAGGAAATCAAGAATTTACAGCTCCCGAGGGGCTCCATGGCCTTATTCCCTGTTTGAACCACTCTAGAAAGATGGGAGGTTCTTTTGATAGAGATAGGAAGTCTGTCCTTTCATTATGAGTCATCAGCCACCAGTAGGGTTGCCCACACCTCCCACTATTACAATTGACCTCCAGATGACCAAGATCAGCTCCCCTGGAGAAAATGGCTGCTTTGGAAAGTGGACTCTAAGCATTATACCCTGCTAAGGTCCCTCACCTCCCTAATCCCCCCCACTCCACCCCCTCCCCCCAAATCTCCAGTTATTTCCCAACCCAGAGCTGGCAAACTTAGCCACCAGTAATTTGGTGTGAAAGTTGCACCTGAAGTTATGGAATTCAGGACTGGCCTAAGAAATGGGGAAAATGCATCCAAACAGCAGCCTGTCCTTTGGATTTAACCCCCCCCCGAACAATAAATTATATTAACAGTTCAATCATAAACAGAGTTATACCCTTCCAAATCAGATTAGAGTAGCATAGCTGTTCTTAGGGTTGCTCTGTAAATAACTAACAATTTGCTACTGTTTGTGTGTAAATTGCCATCAAGCCTCAGCCAATTTCTGATGACCGCAGTGAGGGGCTTACAAGACAAGTGAGAAGCGGAGGTGGTTTGCCATTGTGTTCCTCTGCAGAATCTTCCTTGGTGGTTTCCATTCCAAGTATTGACCCTGCTTAACTTCTGAGAGATCAATGAGATTGAGTTATACCACACCCCCTTTCTTCCTTGCTACTGTTCACAGGCAACTAACGTCTTCTGTTTGAAGTGGTTGCCTTCAGTTTACTCCACAGTAGATTGATCCCTGGGGCTACTAGTGTTGCTACTGCTGGACAATGAACATAAGAACATAAGAGAAGCCAATGTTGGATTAGGCCAATGGCCCACCCAGTCCAACACTCTGTCACACAGTGGCCAAAAATACCAGGAGTCATCAGGAGGTCCACCAGTGGAGCCAAGACACTAGAAGCCCTCCCACTGTTGCCCCTGCCCAAGCACGAAGAATAAAGAGCATCACTTGTCCCAGGCTTAGAGTTCCTATCTATAACTTGTGGCTAATAGCCACAGATAGACCTCTGCTCCACATGTTTATCCAATTTCCTCTTGAAGCTGTGGAACAACTAGTTAATTTCCTCTTGAATGGTGGAACAACTAGATAATTTACAGTGTCATCCCACGTAAGGCCCACAGAATAGATGTGAATAGGATACTGAATAGACTTGCTTAGGATTGCTGTGTTACAGGGGCATCCCAAGCCAGTCTCCTGAGAAACTGCTCAGGTTTATTCAAGTGGGGCTTACTCCCAGGAAAGAGTTCTCAGGCTTGCACTGTTACTCATGTAGAGTTCCTATTATTCCTGTACCCTGTATGAATACCACTCATCTTACCAACTTTGCAGATCCATCCTTCCACACTAGCTCAACAGCCTGGTCACTCTGGTCTGATGCTGCGGTTGTCACAATAAAACCTTTTAAAGTCACCTTTCAGCTTATCTTAGGGTCCCCAAGGGAGCAAACAATACAAACATTAAAACAAGATTAAAAACACATGTAACTATATATAAAAAATTAAAACAGAACACCTGAACAAATAAACACATGAACGGGAAGAGAGGTCAGCGAGAATCAGAAAGGAAATGCTGGACACACACAAAAAGTCTTCACCTGCTGGTGGCAGTCAGTGAAAGAAGAGGACATCCCCATGGAATTCCATATTTTTGGTCCCACAACCAAGAAGGCCATTTCCTGGGTTGCCATACATCTAGCCTCAGATGTCAGGGGCACCTCAGCAAGGCCTCCAAAGAATACTTGTGGTTGGGTAGGGTCATATGGGAGTAGGCAGCCCTTAAGGTATGCAGACCCCAAGCCATATAGGGATTTAAAGGTTAATACCAACACCTTGAATTGAGCCTGGAAGCAAACTGGGAGCCAGTGTAGGTGCAACAAGACTGGAGTGGTATGGTTCTTATGACCCATTCTGCACCAATTGTAGCTTCAGGACTCTCTTCAAGGGCAGCCCCATGTGCAGCACATTGGAGTAGTCTAATCTAGATGTTACCAAGGCATACGGTTACCAAGTACCTACCGTGAATCGGCAGGGGACACATGATCCCTGGCCGGAACATTCCTCCCTGTAACACACCCACGCCGCACCATGTCGTCGCCAGGAAGTGACACTGGGCGATGCTCTGACAATGGGGCTGGAAACTCGATGGTACCATCAAGTTTCCAGCCCCATTGCCAGAGCGTTGCCCAGCGTCACTTCCTGGCAATGGCATGGTGCGGCACGTCTGTTTTCAGCGTGGGAAAGGTCCTGAGAAGAAGTATGTGTCCCCCGCTGATTCTCGGTAAGTACTTGGTAAGCCTACCAAGGCATGCACCACTATGGCAAGATATTTTTAGCCTAGCAAAGGGCTCAGCTGGCACACCAGCTGAAACTGATGAAAGGCATTGCTGGCCACCACTGCCACTTGCTCCAGCTGGAGGCCTGGGTCTAGCAGCGCCCCCATGCTATGAACCTGTTCCTTTAGAGGGAGTGCAACTCAGAACAGGAGATACCTCAATTCCTGGGTCAAACCATCTTCCAACCAGAAGCACTTCTGCTCTGTCAAGATTAAATTTCAGTTTATTAGCCTTCATCCATCCCAAAACTGCCTCCGAGCTCCAGTTCACAGTTTGTTTTCTGTTTGTTAGAGGTGTTTTTTTTCGGGAACTGAAACAGCAGACTGGAATAATCACTGCTGGTAGCTGCCGTCTGAAGCAGAACAGCCCCAACCACACAATTTGTCTTTATCTTTGTTGCCAGCTTCAGAAGAAAATGTCTTTTCATGTCTCCCTATGTTTGTATAACCTCCTGTGCATCTTCTCAGTCCCACCGGACTATCTGCAGAGCAGTGAGAAACAGAGATTCCTGCTAGCAACAGTGTATTCCGGTGGCTTCCATTCGTGTTGAAATTTCTACCAATTCTCTTAGGTCTGGTAGACTCACACATAGCTTCCAGGGGAGTATGATGATATCGGACCATTGCATTGCAGCTAGTTTATCTCTGCAGAAATATCTATGAATGTATCAAAGAACATGACAAGTAGCAAATGGACAATTCAGAAGGGGACAGTTTAAAGATCAGAATGGTTATGATTTATGGAGTTGAAGCTCGTGGCTAATGCAGCTAGAAACAGAAACAACAAGAAACCTAATGGAAATTATAATACCTGGCTCTAAATTAGAAGTCACACAGCAATCTCTAATTTTCCATGCTGTCTTCCCTTGTAAAATTATAAACACTATTATGGTAAATGGTGATCTTAAGTACACTTGCACACTTCCAGTTCTACTGAAATCAATGGGCTAAGAAGAGTGTAATTCTGTTTAGGTTTGCAGCATTAAGTGAAATGATAATTACTTAAGAAGTAAAGCTATAATGGCAAGAGCTACTGCATCAGAGCAGCTGTGCTGAATCAGACCAATGGTTAACCTGCTCCATCCAGATGCCCCCTGGGAGCATCTGGAATCCCACAATGATACCCAGTGGGCACTGGAATCCCACAATGGTTACCCATATTTGAAAGGCTGTCATTTGGAGGAGGGCAAGGAGCTGTTCCAGTTGGCAGCAGAAGATAGGACCCAAAGCAATGGGCTTAAATTACATGCAGAAAGGTATCGGCTGGATATTAGGAAAAATGTTTTCATGGCCAGAGTGGTTCAAAGGTGGAATCAGCTGCCTAGGGAGGTGGTTAGCTCCCCTTCACTGACAGCTTTCAAGAAGAGGCTGGACAAATATTTGTCAGAGATGCTTTAGGCTGGTCCTGCATTGGGCAGGGGGTTGGACTAGATGGTCTGTATGCAGGGGTCATTTCCTGCAGGAGTGCACAGGAGCGGAGCTCCGGCAGTAAGGAGCCCAGGGGGTGGGCATATGCAACAAGCCCCGCCCCCTGCTCCCAGCAGCCCTCAGTCGGGCCACATGGTGCAAGAAGCATCCAGGTAAGTTGCAGAGGGTCCCCCCCATCCTGCCTTCAGGTACAAGCTCTCCCTCCTCTGTGAGGGCAGATCTGTGCGTTCCTCCCCCCATAGCTAGCAATCCAGAACAGTCCAGTGGAGCCTGAGCGATGGGTGCTGCCTTCCGACACACTTCCGGTGATGGCAGGGGGTGTGGCATATGCAAATAAATTATGCTAATAAGGTATGCTAATGAGCTCCTGCACCTCTTTTTCTACGAAATGACCCCTGGTTATAGGGATCTAGTAATTCCTGGTTTTTTAAAAAGCCCTTGGGTGGAGTGGGGAAATGGTGACCCTGAGGGGCTGAGGCAGGAAAGTACAAGGAAAACTACTACGTGGACTCTCCATTATACCTGTATATTGGCAGCAACAATAAGAGCTGCCGAGACAACCATCTCTGTGTGAAAGCAGCCTCTCAGGATCGTTGTGAGGCTAATATGGGGGGGACTATTTATGCTTCAAAGAGCTCCTTGGAGGAAAACCAAGATGCAAATTGTACAGAACAGGGTCACCCAGGGCTATGATAAAGGTTTCCAAGTGTTTTTTTTTTCTTTTCTTTAAAGGGGAGCGGTTAAAGAAAAACCCTACACAGTACCAGCAATATCTCTGCATGTGCAGGCATAAGGAAAAAAAGGAACTACAGAATTTCTTGCCACCTAATTCTGCCCAAAAGGCCTCACAGAATCACAGTTGCCATTTGGGGTGTGCAGTCTCAGTTGCAACCCCTCACAACAAGAAGGTCTCTTTGCCTTGCATTGAGTTTTGTGGAGTTGGCAGAAGGGCTCAGTGCCCTCTGCCAAACATCCAGTGACCCAACTGACATCCAGTGCTTGAGAGACAGCATTCAACGCTACAGCTAGATCCCCAAAATATGACGGGAAGTGGAAGGGTTGTGAAGAGTTGCCTCAGCAACCAGGAAGCAAGGAAGGCAGGGCGATGACTCAGCAACCCAAAGTGTTGTGGCGGCACTGGCCATGAGGAGAGGAAAGAAAATGGGGTAGGGGTAGGATTGCCAATTCCAGGTTGAAAAATCCCTGGAGATTTGGGGGTGGAGCCTAGGGAGGGGAGGGATCTCACTGGGGTACAGTGCCATAAAGAGTTCACCCTCCACAGTAGCCATTTTGTCCTGGGGAGCTGATCTCTGTAGCCTGGAGATCTATTGTAAGTCTGGGAGATATCCAGGCCCCACCTGGAGGTCAGCATCCCTAGATCAGGAATAATAAGTGAATATGGAACCCGGGGGGGGGGGGGGAAGGGGGGGAAGGTAAAAAAGAAGCAGGGGGGGGAGGGGGAA